>NW_010141966.1:13166-14706 GCF_000699245.1 Pterocles gutturalis
TTTTTTTTTTTTTATTTTTTTTTTTTTAACTGGATCAAGCATTTAATCATTTGATTTTGTCTGGAAACTCATTTTAGAAGTCATTACTAAATCCATCAGGACCTAGAGCTGTGTTACAGTGATTTAATATCCTTATAAAGTTCCCTTATATTTGCCAGCAGTTCTAATTATCACATTAAATGCACTGCAATGACAGAAAAAATGTAACACATCAAAATGATTATAAATGGTTTTGAAAACCTTCTTCCTGAAAGAAGAAAGTGTGGCTGTTGAAAGAGCCTTCAAACTGCTATTTAGTAAGTCATCGAACCTCTTTTTGCTCAATTGTTGATTGCATTATTGGAAATAATTGCTTATTTTCATTTTTAAGGAATGTCTAAGACAGTTTACTCAGCATCTCGTGAGTTTATGTCAGAATTGTTGGTGGTGTGCACCTACAATATTAAAAGGACTTAAATTCACTAAATCAGCTAATTAATCTTGACTAGGTCAGAATCAAGGTTTCCTGGGTAATGGTACACAATCAGATGCATTATTATAGTATTAAAAAACAGACTCGTGTTATAGGTTACATGTCAAGTGTTCGTTGAAGGGCTATCTTCTTAATATTTCTTTATATTCCCTTGCCTCCAGGGTGACCTCAGGCCTGACACATGTCATAAACCCCAGTCCTTAGGATGAATATAGAATTATTAATTTTTGCCTGGTATTTTCTATGACCTTAATTGTTGTAATACAAGACTGTTTCATAAATGAATCAATTTCTTATTGCAACAGCTGTGTTAGTGAAATAAATTTTTATCTTTATTCAGAATGAATAGGAATTTCAACTGTTAGAGACACACTGATTGGGTGAGCTTAGCTGAGGATAAAACAGGCCAATTTCTGAAAGTGCCCAGTAAGGCTTATTTAAAAAGTTTCAGTGGATGGTTCCAATTCCATTTCAGCAGTTTTGATTGAAATTAAACTCTGCCTTTGAGAAAGAAATAAAAAAGAACAAGAAAGAACATCCTTACATTTCTCCAGGATATTCTGATTCAATTTATAATCTTGCAATCACGTTGTTTCCAGGTATCTTCATAAAGCTGTATTTGAGCAGGTTTGAAATGCCCTCATTGTCACACAGCACAGTAATAAAGCAAAGCAGAGTTTTTTTATTGTTTAAATAACAGCAAGGAGTAAAGGAACACGGAGCAAAACACACTCGTGTTCTGCCTGCTGCTGGGAATTACTGTGCTGGTCCCTCAGCAGGGACGCGGACAGCCCCTGTGCCCACCTGCTCTCCCCAGCGCCACGCCGCAGCTCCTCGCTGGCCAGGTCACGTTTTCCCACCACAGCCCGGAGCAGAGGCACGTGCGCGACCGCGTCGTCCCCCTCCTCTGCCCAGTTAATCCCCGGGTGATCCGCTCAAGCAGGGAGCGCAGCCCAGGGCCGAGTCTTTCCGAACGGGCTGGATGTCCAATGCATCCTCACAGGTCCCCGTGAAGCACAGGCAGGCTGGCAGAGGCGAGCGGAGGCTGGCAGAGAAAGCTTGGCTCGC
>NW_010141966.1:14940-25996 GCF_000699245.1 Pterocles gutturalis
GGCCGGTTGCAGCCAGTTTCCCAGGGGCCGCGCAGCATGTGCTGCCTGCAGCCGTGCAGGTGCGCCTCTGGGAAGGGTGTTTGGGAAAGGGCAGAGAGCAGCGTGAGGGCAGAGGAAAAGAGGAGACGGAGCGAGGAGCAGCAGGGGGACAGAGGTCGGAGGAGGAAAGATGTTTTAATGTTTGCTTCTTTCCACCCCTTTTGTTTCCCAGGTCCTGAACCAGTAATTAACTATTTATTCTAATTAGCAATAAATTTGGATTACCTAAAGCTGGGTCTATTTTGCCCGTGACAGCAATTGGCAAGCAATCTCCCTGCCTGATTCTCAACCCAAGGGCTTTCTCACCCGTCTCGCTGCTGTTTTCAGCCCCATCTGCCTTCTATCTGAGGCCAGCACACCACAAGCACAGGCCTGTCACCTTCCACATGAATGAACCACTATGGGGAAGCACGCTCTCCTCACAGACAGGACCTGCCACAGCTGTTTGGTCTCAACCCAATCATAACGTTTCACCCTGGTTGTTCGACAGAAGCATGAGCCGAGAGTGTGAGGTTGCAGGTGCCACCTGCAGGTGCCAGAGCAGGTTATGCCCAAGGGGGTCTCAACTCCCCTGTCTCTCTCTCCTATGGCCGGTAGCATTTTCGGCCCTGTACTTGTCTTTCTTCTTCCCTGAGATTCCGCTCTTTCTTCTTCCAACAGTTTCTGCACATACTAATTGCACCCGCCACACTTCCACATCCTTGCTCTGACCCACCTTCTGCTCTTTCCTGTCTCTGGTGTCTAGTCTCCGTTCTTCAAATGCTCCTGCTCCTTTCACCTCCCTCCAGTTTGAATATTGTTGCCCTTTGCTATATGCATTCAGTAGCAAAGGCAATGAAAGCACAGGAAAGACAACCCACAACAGCTTTCAGCATGTTGAGAAGCAGTGTCATTAAAAGCCTCTCTCATGCTTTCTGACCCTCTCAGGTTCATTTCAGACAAAATTTGGGCAATTCATCTTTTATGCACAACAATGTTTCTACTGGTCCTGTATGTACTAAGATAAGTCTATCATCAAATTAGGCCAGATTCTCATAGGGATGGTAAAATCACATCCCTGACAGCAAGGTGATTCTCCCATAAAATTTTGGTTCTGGTTCTAAAGCATAAAAGCACAGGAGCTTTGTACTGAATGGCAGTGAGAATTTTATAGTGATTAAACAGTGCATTTCCTCTGATGTATTCTCGGAAATGGCTGAATTGTTTTGGTAGAAAATTCCACAAATGAAAAAAAAAAGGCAAAATAGCCACAACAATAACAAAAGAAAAAACATATGGTTGATCACAACCTCAACTGAATTCTTGTCACAGAAAACTTCAGCTTGAATTAGTGCAATTTTGCATAATTACAAGGAGCCCAAGACAGACTCTTAGGATACAGAAAACATTGGGCGACACCGCCACCACATTTCAGTCTGGTATGAAAAGCAGGTCACTCTTTCAATACATTCTTTCAGTGTCCCTAATTCTGATATACTTCTTAAATTGTTTCTGCTGGCAAAGATTAGGCTGGGACAGTGATTCATACAGGCAGTTTTTCTATTAATGTGTATGATTGTATTTTTCAATCTGAATATTTTTACCATCTCTCTGAGGTCTGACAACCAGTGCATCCCCTATCATACTCATTAGTTACAACAGAGAGAAGCTATCACTGGAGAAACATAATCTCTCTATCCTTAATAAATGAAGACAAGTTTGCTTAAGCACTTCAAGTTTATTACATTGTTGCCATAAACAGGCTAGAAAGATGAAATGTCACATATGCAAAGATAATTTGGAGCACAGAAAATAATATTTAGAGGCAGTTGCTTCGAAAAGAAAAGAGAGAATAACATATTGAGAACGTGCAAGTTTGCTCTGTGCTGTTGACATCCAAACTGCTGAATTATTAAATCGACTGTAGAAAGCTGCATTTATACATAAAAATCTTTTATTACTTCAAAACACTTTATTATTATCAAAATACTTTTCTTTTTTTTGTTTGTTTGTTTGTTTTTTAAAGCTTTTACTCATTTCTGCCTGGGAGAAAAACTTGTTTCCTTAATATATTTGACAGTTTGGGTGGGTTTCCAGAATGTAGAATGATCTTCTTGGTTGGGAAGCCATCTGGCACTTGCCCTTAATCTTTTTTGCAATTCATATTGGCCAGATGAGCAACAATGTCTATTATTTTTGCAGCTAGCTGCCTCAAATTAGGTCCCTACATAAAATTAACCTGGTAAGTGGCCTTTAAGAATCCTTTCTACTTGTTTAGGAATCTGACTTTAGGTATTTACTTTTTGAAATATTGACCGTTACTTCCAATCTGGAATATACAAATGAAATGTTAGAATTTTAAACCTGCAATGTTTGGATAAGTTGAAAGTTTCCTACATCTCTTTTTAAGTGGAGTTTTTATTTTAAACTGGCAGTTACTGGTACACATAGCACTGAAATTTTGGCAGTAAGTGAATCTAAAAATATGGATTTGTCAACTTCAGCTCCCAAAATACTGCTTTAAAATACTTATTTTTAGACCTAACTGTTCTAGTATGATACTGCCAATCAGACAGATCCAACATAGAATAAAAGTTGAAAAATGTATGTTTTAGGTAATATTTTCAGCAAAGTATACCAATGGTCACAGAATAGTACTATTGATGTAATTAGTCTACCAAGCCACAGATTAAATAAAGACCAAATTTTGAGGTGGAATCCATTGAGTTTGTACTTACCCCTTATGCCATGCATAAAGCCTGGGCAAAGATATGTAAGATCTGGAGGCCAGGCATCCCTCTTGACAGGAACAATCTTCCGGTGGAGATAAAGTAAACAGAGAATTCAGTCATCTTCGGGAAACCTTCCTCTCACATAAGTGCTTATATCATAGTGAGGATGATTATTACAACAATTAATTTCATCCCTATTCAGTCTCTCCCCAGGAAATACAGAATTCAGTTTTGATATACGGTAGGACACTAGTACAGTAAATGAAAAATAAGGATAGAATAAAAAAAAACGAAATCCCTATGACATATGATTTTACTGTGAAAATGGGAAGTAGGCCACAAAAGATGTGATTTTTGCTATTAAAACCTGAGAAGGAAAAAAAAAAGTAAAATAATACTTTGAAAAACCAAAACTGTTTTCTAATTCTGGCAGACAGAGCAAGTAAAAATTAGCTTTCAAATATTTTACTTTACACATAAGGTTTATACACTAAAAATTGAATGCATCTTTTTAAGCATGTAATGTCTTCCTAGCTTTACAGTCATGATCTGAGTTTGGGAGATGATTACCCTCGTTATTAATGGGAGCGAGATCAGAACAGAATGAAACTCACAATATTAATCCTATTTGCATGTAGAACAGGGACTTAGCTTTTACTCCTCCTGTGAGCAAGAATGTCTGCACAAACAAAACTATAGTGTGTACATACTGTGGCACCATTTTTAGGGCATCCACATGATACTTGATTTCTCAGAGAAAATCACAGCTTTTCTGCAAATACTGTGCCTGCTCTGTTTAGGCACTGTGAGGCCTGGGATGAGGGCAGGCAGAGTTTACAGAAACCTTGTGGGCTGCCTCAAACCTGCATCTGCCTCAGTTGTTGCCATGGAGCTTTGGAGAGTTTGACAGTTCAGGGTAATCACTGGATCTCATATTCGCTCCCCATTTTCACGCCGTTTTTCAAAGAGGCTCTGGCTAACGTTTGCTGAGGAGGATTTCTCTCCACAAACTTTGCAATCCATACTAACACTGTCAAATAAGACCTTAACATTTAAGGAAAGGATGCTGTGTGGACAGGTGAGGGCTGTCCAAGGAAGTCCACTACCTCCTGAAGCCTGGAAAATCCATCATTTTTCAGGGTACAGGTGTAAACTAGGTTTACTTTCTCTCTGTTGGGCTAAAGGTTAAAACATGGTTGGGGAATGCTAAAAATAGTGACTAGAATACCCCACAAAATGCAGCCATGCAGGTCTAGATTATATTTAGCTGTCCATAGCTGACTATGCTTCTCAGCTAGACCATGAGGCTGGCAAAGTAACCCCAGTGCAGGAAGAGTCTCTGAGCTCATCTCTTCTCCCCACTCTGTCTGCAGCTGGAGCTTTAGTTATCTCCAGTTTCCATCCCAAGTCTGGACCACCTCTTCCTGTCTATCTGTTCTTTGTAAGAGCTCATGACTGGGCACTAGGATACTGCATGGTAAAGTGAGGAATTGCCATCTCCCTCCTACTTCTCTGGTTACAGCACTGTGAAGGAACAGTGATAACCTTTCTTAAAACGTGTTGTGAGAAGCAACAGTTTTCCAAAATTTTTATAAGACTCATAACATTGACTTTGAATTTTTTATAAAAAACAGACCTCATAAAGCAGAACGTTGACTTGGGATCAGAGCTCTTAGAATGAGTAACCTTCCTGTTGCACACCAGTTGGTAACAGGCATGTGCCAAGCTCACACTGCTCTTCCCTGCTGCTGGCGCGTTGCTATACATCCCTAATGCACAGATGTTGTGAAGGTGAGGGAGAATTTGTGGAAGGCTCCTTGCTCAGGGGCTATCCATCAAGAAACCTAGCACCAGACTTGTGGAAAAACTGCACACTGTGCTGGTAGTACACTTGTGTGTCTGAAGTCAAATTAAGATCGTTATCACTTCTACCTGTCCATGCCAGCACACAGCCTCACAACCTCCCTGAATCTGCCTGAAACTGAGGACACGGTTTCTAATGTTTAGCCACAGTGGTGTAACCCCACAACAATGCCTTCAGGGACACCTGAAAAGGGGACCAGTGGGTTATGCTTCCCACCCTCTCCATATAACCTTCTGATGCTCTGTGATACATAAAGGCCTGAACAGTGTTGGGCAGAATTCTTGTTTTTTACCCTGAAGGCATCAGAAATGTAAATGTCAGAGTGTAAACATTTGCCAGAAGTTTCCTCTAAGTGTGATTTTCTGCAGATCTCCTGACAGTGATTCATGCATTTTTTCACGCAGCTCCTCAAGTGGCAGTAATCAGGAAAACTGTCTTTAGCAATTATGCTGTTTAGTCTTGATCACATCATCTCTACCTGAGAAGAGGGTGGCACTACTTGCACTTGATAAAAGCACCGGCAGCAGGTGGAGGCCTACACTAGCTGTTTTTCCTCCCCTGGCAGAGATACATACTCAATTAGTAGATAATATATTTTTCTCAGGTTTATTACATGTTCCACTGACTTGAATGGGATATTTCTGTTCATGCATATTCCTATTGTTGCTAGGATTTATAATTTAACATGACCAGCCTGTTAATGGCTTTTGAGACCACAGAATCATAGAACGCTTTGGTTGGAAGAAAGCTAAAAGATCATCTAGTTCCACCCCCCGTGCCATGGGCAGGTACACTCTCCACTAGACCAGGTTGCTCCAAGCCTCATCCAGCCTGGCCTTGAACACCTCCAGGGATGGGGCATCCACAGCTTCTCTGGGCAACCTGTGCCAGTGCCTCACCACCCTCACAGTGAAAAATCTATTTCTTATATCTAATCTAAATCTGCCCTCTTTCAGTTTAAAGCCATTAACCCTCTCCCTGTCACTACATGCAATTGTAAAAAGTCCCTTCCCATCCCTCCTGTAGGCTCCCTTGAAGTCCAGGAAGGCTGCTGTAAGGTCTCCCTGGAGCCTTCTCTTCTCCAGGCTGAACAACCCAAAGTGTCTCAGCCTGTCCTTGTATGGGAGGTGCTCCAACCCTCTGACCATCTTCATGGACCTCCTCTGGACTTGCTGAGTATGTCTTTCCTGTGCTGAGGACTCCAGAGCTGGACACAGTACTCCAGGTGGGGTTTCTTCAAAGCAGAGCAGAGGGAAAGAATCACCTCCCTTGACCTGCTGATCATGTTCCTTTTCATGCAGCCCCAGGATACAGTTGACTTTCTGGGCTGCAAGTGCACATTGCTGGGTCATGTTCAGCTTCTTATCAACCAGCACCCTGAAGTCCTTCTCCTCAGGGCTGCTCTCAATCCATTCTCCACCCAGCTTAATGATCTGATGCTAATCAGCATGTTCAAATGCCCTTGCTTCATGCTCTGCAAGCACTATGGATAGTAAATTGTGCTTCACATTAATTGTCAAAAAAGCTCTTTTAATGGTGAGAGAGAGCCTCAGAATTGATTCTCTTGGGACGGAATGAGGTGGGTTCTGGTTACTCTGAAGTAGAAAATTTATCCTGTCCTAAGGTCTAAGGAGACCCTAAGACAAGAAGAAAGGACCCCTAAACTGTGCTGTATGTTCAGTGCTACCTGCTCCATCCCAGAGATGAGAAGCGCCACTATGCATTGTTTTACTCACTTCTGGCTTACCACAGTAGTCGGCATTAATGGCTATTCCTTCCACTAACACCAGTGAGTTCTTCCCCACCAAATAAAAGGCTTTGAATTCCTGATCTTGAATATTGCCTGAGAGCGAGTGTAGAGATAAAGCACATCAAGTAAAAATTTCAGGTGGTCTTCATGCCACTGTAATATGTTTTTTCAATATATCCACATTCCCCAAAAAATAACTCCGGAATCAGAGTTTACTGCTAGATCTGGGAGAAGCACTCAAAAGTACGAGTTCCTGTTTGCCCATTTTCAGGTAGACAGCTTTTTTTCCCCAGAGGTAAGGCAGAAATATGAGTGAACGAACCACCTCTTACAGAAAGGAGCGCAATAATGAAACATTTATACACCACCAGTGCAAAAGTCTGTAATTAAAAACTGAAAGGCTTATTCATATTACAATTTGCTTTCAGGATTGGCACTAATTGGCAATGCTGTTGGCAGTCTCAACAGGGAGGACAAGAAGTGAGCAAGCATGGAGACTTGCTCATCCAAAGAAGTAGTTCTTCCAGGTCAGGCTTAATGCACATTTACTATGCAGAAAGAGAAGCAGAGCACTGCTGCTGCTGGTAGTGTAACTGCATTATTTGGAGAGACTTGCATTTCCCAGGTCTGTCAGTCTTGTCTAGGAATTTTTCTCAGGTGCTGACTCTATCAGTGTGTTTTGAAAACTGCTTTTGCAGATGTGGACTTTTCTCTAAATATGAAGAATCAAAGGGGAAGAAGCATATTCTAAGCAGCATAAAAAAGAATTTGATCTAACACTACCTAGTTCAAAAAGGCAAGAAATTGAACACAACTAATGTCATAAAACTGATGTGATAGCTACTATAAAACTCCACTTTTTGCATTTGACCTGTTAAAACTATAACACGGAACAGGTTTGCCCTGCTAAAACCCTTGTTCAACCTCTTTTAATTTTGTCTGGAGTTGCATACTCTTTCTCTCTGACTTTTCTCTAGTTTATTCAGTACACTGCTGCAACATCCAGTTTCTTTGCCTGTCATTTTTGCCATGTATCTGCTCTTTTGATTCCTTGCTTTTATTTCTTGGTGAATACCTCAATCCTTATCTTCAAGACCAATTACAGAACCAATCATTATCTTCTTATGTGTCTTTTCATGCTGTCTCATGAGTAGCTATGATTTACTGACCATTTTTCTAAACCTCTTTATGTGTTTTTCCAGCGTTTTCCTTATACCTGGCAACCTTGTTCCAAACTTGTCAATAAATCTGTTAGCCAGTCATTCTTACAGTCCTTCAAGACCACACAGTGTAAACATTTCCCAAGCATTAACAACTGGGTATATAATCAGGGAGTTTTGAGATACATTTTGTTTCTTTTCCTATATTTTGTTTTCAACTAGCTGACAGGAGAGCACCGAACATCTGTACCAAACTATAGGACTACTTTCCTTAATTATCAATTAAGCAAAGATTGTGTTTTACTTTCAATTAGTGCACTGCTGACCTCAACTTGCGGAGAGGAGGTGTGATCCTGCTGGAAGGAAGGGCAGGAAAGGGACATTTCCTTGCCTGAGATGCAGAGGCAGGAGAGGGACATGGCAGCAGTGGGGTAGGTGTAGCCTGCTGTGGCTGTGCAGCGCAGAGTAGGCGACTGCTTTGCATACTGGGGGAAGGACAGAAAGGGAAAGTTGATCAGATCAGGGGATGGCTGCTCGTAAATATACAGGTGGAAAAAAGCATGTGAATGGGTGAATGTTCCCAAAGCTGAGCCTGGCTCCTGCTGTAGCTGAAGTTGGACTACTCTGAGCTACGCAGTTCTCACCCTACTCTCCACCAAATGCATCCTATGCCTGACATGAGATGCTCAAATCTTATTAAATACGGGCATCTTCTTAAAAAATGTTTTTAAAATGAGCTTTTCAAGTCATGCCAGATATTCAGTGTTTTGCCACTAAGTACATCACTGATTTGTGACAGTGAAGTGCAAGTAACAGTGCTTTTCCTAGGATGGAACACAATGTAAATTTTAATCTTTGCTGCTTTTTAGCTTTAGCTCCCTTTTAGCAACTATAGGCAGTGTTTGTGTAAGATAATGTTAGGAGATCATGTGATCTGGTGTAGTCTATAGGCCAGAGCAGAAAAATACTGTCACTTGTATTCGGTAACTCTGGGGTGATATAGCAAATCCTGAGTGCCTACTGAGATTTTAATTTATGGCATAAATTAGAGCAGTTCAGCAACTGTTCTAATATATGCCTTGCTGCCCCCAGATTACAGGGGCTGTTCTGGCAGCTGATAATAACTAAAGTGTAGAAGCGCTTTGGCTAAGCTCTGTTTTTTCCAGTCTCCTCTCAGGCAGTAAGAAAAAGAAAAGGAAGTGACAAAGATTTGCAGTACTGCTTTTCACCACCTGGCAATTTTCTTATACACTGTGAATTTCCAGGTAGTAAATGTCTTGGACAGACTGTGTGATTTATACATGGTATGCCTTAAACAGACCATTTTGCACAGAAAAGGGGGAAGTGGTGATCTGTGGCAAGCTCTGCCCATGCTATTGTGGCTATGCTGTCTTTCCAACTCCCCCACTCTGATAGAACGCTCAGGGTGCATGTGCCCACAAGAGATCACACTGTGTTCATGGCAGTTAGAGGGACAAACCAACCCTCAGGACGCCCTATGCCCACCAGACCCACTCTGAGAACTTTCCGGGTGAGGTAGTGCACATGCTTTGCATAACTCCACCCAATGGGAGGACTGCTCTGCCCAAGGGGAGGACCCCCCCCCTCAACCCACCTTCCAGAATCTTTCAACCAAAACAGTATAAAAGACACCAGATGGAGCAGGCATGTGCTGGCCCATAACCAAGGAACCATGAGCTGAGAGGTGACCATGAATAAAGTCATCACTGGAGCCTACCGTGGTGATACCCTCCCCTTCCCTGTCATCTTTATCACTTCTATTTCTTCTCTACTTCTTTCTTTCCTCCTTTCCTTTGGTCTCCCTAATCTCCTCCAATTCTCAGAGAACATATGGTTAGAGCATAGACACATGCACATATATAGTTATATTCTTGATCACGATTATGATATAAGAATTATTGGGGAGAGATATATATATATATAAAGTTACATTTTTGATTATGTTTATGATATAAGAATTACTGGATAATTATTGCATATATATATAGAGAGAGTTATATTCCCAATTGTATTAATGATAGAAGAATTTCTGGAGATATATATATATATGCATAGTTAAAGTTGCATTGTCAATCATGTCCAGTTAATGATATAAGAATTGTTGGAAAAGTTTATTCTGTTTGGTCTTGGCACAATATAAGGTTTGGACTTAGATTAGCTACAGTTGTACCCACTCCTTTTGTGTAATCACTAAATAACTCAATTGGTTTTTCTTAGACGCTTGGTGTTAATTTTGCCTTTGTTTGCCCATGGGGAACCTCAGAACCTCATTGCAATCTATTTCAGGGCCCGGGGTTGCTGGTTTGGGTTGCAACACCAAATTAAGCCACTTGTTCTGCTACGAGAAAGACACTAAACCAGAGTCAGAATCTGACTGGAGGAGGTTTGGCTGTAACATCCGAGGACCTTGGAATTATGAGTAAGTCCAGGTTTTGGAGATGGAAGAGCTTGTGTACAGAACCTGGAGACTGTGGAAGAACTCTTTTCTCTGATTAGTTAAAATTATTACAGTTAGGTTTGGAGTAGTATATGTGAATAATTAATCTAGCCAAAATTAGTTTTTGTGTTTCTGCATATATCTCATGTTTCCTTATCATTAAATGTTGGTGTAGGCAAATTTCTGGGTCAGATTCTGTCCCTAGTGACTATTATAATCCTCTTCACCAATAAATTAACTTCTAGGCATTTTAAGGGTCTGATCTGAGTACTGACAAGAAACCTCAGAGAACTATCAGCATTGTAACAACCTAATATCCAGATTTAATAGCTCATTCAAAGCAGAGAAGGACTGAGATTTGGAAAATTTTATGTAGTTATTCTTCCTTCCACTATTAATCTGATAATCCATATAGTCACTGTAACATTTAAAAAAAAGTTTTCTCCATTTACCATCTGGGAATATTAGATAAACTGGTTAAATTACAAATCTGAAAAAGGGGAAACTTGCATCCTGGTTCCTACTTTCATTACTTACACACTGTGTTAATTAGAGCACATCAATAACTGGTCTGCGCTCAACATTTCTTTTTCTATGAAATGGAGATGATATCTATTCTGCAGTGATGCTGTGGGACTTTATTCATTACTAAAGAGCTTAATCTGTTTTGATTTCACAATTGGATTAGCCCAGGGGAGCCTGGGCTGTGCAGACATAAGCAAACAAGGCTCTGATGTATACAGGTATATATTTATAGATAATACTAGTATATTAGATTAGGACCTATGTTGTCATTATAGACACCACAGGACAAAAAAAAATTTTTTTTTTCAAGATAATATTCTAAAATAATATTTTACAATTTGATAGGGCAACGTGGTTTAAAAGCCATTTAGGTCCTTAAAGATGAAGGAGTTGTCTAGGAGGATTTGCAAAAGCTTTCAGGTGCCTAACTCCTATGATCTGCTTTGGTTTCAGTGCCTCTGAAAGCTTGGCCACAAATCCCAATGTCAATGTCCCTTTCAAAGTCAAATCCCCAAAGGGACTTTGTTTGCTTCAAGATCATAACTGGGC
>NW_010141967.1:0-2562 GCF_000699245.1 Pterocles gutturalis
GGAGCCGGGGGGGATTTACCGCGGGCCACCTGTTGATTAGGGGAATATTTGATTAAGGGCTAATTATTGGGGAGCAGTGGTCATTAGTGGGGGTATTAATGTCTCTCTGGCGGAGTGGCTGAAAGTGGGAGGGACACGGATGTGTCCCCATCCCCCATTGCTTGGGGGGGAGAGGGGGAAGCCCCCAAATACCATCCCCCATTGCTTGGGGGTGAGAGGGGGAAGCCCCAAAATTGGGGCGAGGGGTGTCTCGGGGGGGGTCCCCACTCCCAGCTCATCGTGGCCCTGGCTGGGCCCTGGGTGCTGCTGCGGAAGAGGAAAGGGGTGGCAGGGGGAGATAGGGCAAGGGGCCGTGTGCCGGCCTCGCTGCGGACCCGAGGAGCTGGGGATTGTCTTGGGTTTGATCCGTGGAATTTTGAAACTTGTATTTTGTAAGTGCTCAGGGTGCACTGGAGGGATTTGCTGGGTGCCTGACCCTGCCCCGGAAAATAGCGACTGGGATGGTGGAGGTGGGTCGTTAACTCTGCACCCGCCAACAGGAGGGTTTTAGGGTGAGTTTGCTCCAGTGCTCTGGAGCAGTGAGTCCTTTCTTGAAGTTGTGCAAGGAGATAAGTGTGTAAAGTCTCCTGGGTTGGAGCTTGTCACGTCTGCTTTTCACCTGATCCTCGTGGATGAGGCTAAGGAAAGCCCGAGCAAAGCCTGGCAGGGTTGCTGCCTGCATCGTTATCCATGGGGAGGGCTGCGCTGGGTGGGATCGGGGGGCTGTGCCTCCTCCAGACGAGCCCTGCGAGCTGTGCTGGGCTGTGCTTGGGGCTCCCATCCTGCTGGTGCTCCCTACACCGGCCAGCTTCTGCTCTGGTCCCGGGGTCAGCGTGGTCAGGGCTGGACTGGAGCTCTTGCCATGGAGCATCACCCCTGCACGAGGTGTTAAGTGGTGGAGCATCACCCCTGCCCTGCCAGAGCAGCTGTGGATGCCCCATCCCTGGAGGGGTTCAAGGCCAGGCTGGATGAGGCTTTGGGCAACCTGGGCTGGTGGGAGGTGTCCCTGCCCATGGCAGGGGGTGGGACTGGATGATCTTGAAGGTCCTTTCCAACCCAAATCATTCTGTGATTCCTGACCTGATTTGGGAGGAGGGCAGCTGGGACCCGGCCGGTTAGCTGGGAAGGGAGTGATCTCTCTTTTTTTTGGGGGGGGCTGACTGCAAAACGCATCCTTAACGAAGAGGTGTGCTGGTCTGATTGCGAGGTATAATTGCTCTCAACATTTCTGCCCTGTCCCTTGGCCCGTGGGAACGTGGGGATGATGACGGGTGGTCTGTGCCGCGCAGCAGCGTGTTCCCTACAGGACTGGCTGTCGCAGGACTGGCGGTGGCTTTATCCTCCTGTTTGCCCAAGTGAATCATCGGCGCTGAGTCAGGCACGTTGGCTGCTTGGTGCCATCGGGCTCTTTGCCTTGAAAAAGGGAGCTCGAGCGGCTGACGTAGGTGCAAAGCAAAGGGTTAGTGGTGGCAATTAGTTTGACTTTTTTTTTTTTTTAAATTCTTACTTCCCCCTCCTTCAAGCAGTGGCTCTGTGCTCGCCTCTCTCTACGGCTTTGCTTCCTCTACAGTCCAGTGTTGGGTTTCTTGCAGGCTGTTGATTCACAAGAGCTTCCGACTTTGGGATATCCCGTGTTGGCTTTTGCCAACAAAGCAGAGCTCTGCATCTCCTGTACAACCCAGCTCGCAGTAACATGGGCAGTGCAACCATCAGCGAAAATGTGCTTGTAGACTTTTAAGAATTCAGAATTTTTGAGCAGTATTTATATTTTTCTGGTGGCGTGGTTGAGATGTGGATGGGTTTAGCACAGCTTCAGGTCATGCAGAATGGGGTCCTGTGGGCGTTGTTGGATTCAAACCTCGATGTTAAGCAAACAGCCTTTTTTCCAGCATGGTGAGAGCTTGCAGGGGGGAGCTGACCCCTGACTGCGCTGGGGTGCCTTCGGGTGCCCCATTCCGGAGAGCTGCTGCGGGGGGGAGCAGCGTGGGATGCGGAGCTGGGCTTGTGCCGGAGCGCAGGTGCTGAGGATGGCCTGTATGTAAATGCATTTTAATTTAGACTTAAACTCCGGCAGCAGAAGGGCAGGGCAGTTTGTTGACTTGCTTGAGCTCGTGCAGAAAAGGGAAGAAAATTCAAATCTTGCTTGAAGCGCAGAGCAGACCTTCGGCTACAGCTAGTTTCATTTTTTGCACCCTCCCGTCTCGCGTTCATTCATTTCCTTCGAAACCTGAAATCAAACTGCCAGTGTGGTCGTGAATCACAGTCTAAAATACATCATCTTTTTTAAAAAACTGCCTCCCGACATAGTTCATAGAGCTGCTGTCTGCTTCTGTTCTACTGTGTTGATGCATTAAGAAAAAAAACAACCTGCAACGAGCTCCAGTGTTAAGTGAGAAGCAGTGGCCATTGGCACGCTTTATATTTTAAAAAAATATATATATATTTTGAAATGGATATTCTTTTGGAGCCTCAAATTGCTTTTTGAGTTCCAGGGCTCGCATTTCCATTTGCAGGAGGAAACAG
>NW_010141968.1:0-1138 GCF_000699245.1 Pterocles gutturalis
GGCTTTCCCAGTGAGCCAGGCGTCTCTCGGGGTACCAGGATTTGGGGTCCCCTTCCCTGCATCCCGCCAGCCCCTCAGCACCCCTGGGAGGGAGGTGGAGAAAAAAAAAATAAGCAGCTGCCGTGGGAAATAAATCTGTTGTTGGAAATGCATCTGCCGTGGGAAGTGCAGCCAGTGTGGGAAATGCATCTGCCGTGGGAAATGCAGCTGTGCCTGCCCCTGGAGCCGCCTTTGCGGAGGTGGAGAGCCGCAAATCCCGGCCACGCTTTGCGCCTGCCTTGCCTTTTGGCTGGGTTTGTGCCTTTTGGTAGCTCTCGGTGCTGGTTTGGCCCCAGTTTGGGGCTGGCCAGGGTGCTGGGCTGGCCCACACGTGGTCCAGCAGAGCTGTGGGTCCAGGAGGGATCCATGCAAGCACAAATCTGGGTGAAATGGTCAAAACTGGATTGAAAGGAGTAGACAGCCCAGGAATGTGACCCAGCATGGCCTTGCCAATGGAATAGAACAGCCCAGAGCTGCGTGAGGAGGTCATTTTTGATTTTTTTGTCCCCCTCCCTCCCCCCACCTTCTTCAGGGTTTTTCTGTCCCCAGTTTTGGCTTCTTGCTTGGCTGCAGTGATGTGCTGACTCGGGGCCAAGCGTGTTTCCCAGGGAATCGGCAAACGGCTGGGAATCACTGCCCAGTGCATGCAGGGATGGAGGCCAGGGCGGGGACAAGTGGCCCAGGCCACAGGGTCCCCTCTCCAGTGCTGGCAGCCCCCAGGAAAGTGGGGTGAGAGCCAGCATCGGTCCTTCCCTTTTAAAGTAATTAGTGGCTGACGAGCAGCGTGGCCTCACAGGGTAATTTAGTGCCGGGAAGTGGCTGCAGCTGAGTCTTGGGCACTGTGCCAGCAGCTCTGGGTCCTGGCCAGGGGGAAGGATGGGAGCTGGGGGGCACAAAGGCTTCACCCCTGGCCATGAAGAGGGGGATTCTCTCCTGGCAGGGTGGAGACGGGGGCAGAGGGGCAGCCAGAGCCCCAGGGAGGGGGCAGCAGGGTGGGGATAGGTTAACGGGTGCTGGTCCCCTGAGCCCGGCCAAGGCCCATAGGGAGAGCCCCCACCATAGGGACATCCCCACAAGGATGGGGCAGACCCACACCATC
>NW_010141969.1:0-4287 GCF_000699245.1 Pterocles gutturalis
ATATATTTAGAGAAGAGAGATACCTGATTGGTGTTATCTGAGGCAGACACTTGATCACACAGATAAATGTGGGGCATTATAAGCACAGTGTCAGTTATGGGGGATTGCTACCAGGAGGGTCAGTGAAGTGGTTTCCCCAGGGGGGCCTGTGAGGACAATAGGCATGGAGGAAACATGATGAACATTTTCCAAAATTCAGTGCAGACGTACCTTTTCATAGTTAAGTAGTCACAAATAATTCTCCTATCAGTGTAACTATAGTATAATTCCGTATATGAGACTGACATTGAATATTAAAAAAGTTCTAATTGCAGTTTGGTGGTTTGTATTATAGAATAGTTCTATTTGAGAATGCCGAAAACAAATGTGGAAAAAAAAGAAAAGAAGACAGGAAAAAGAAAAAAACTAAAGCAACATGCGGCCCAAAAGGGAGAGCTGGAATTGGAAACTGAACCAAAGAAAAAGAAACAAAATCTAGAGGTAGGTCCTCTCAGTTTTGACTGTTTAATTCTATAAAATTTGAATATATTGTTACATGTGATGGTTTAGAGATTCAGTACTGAATCTGAATGTACTATTTGATTCAGTTGCAGTGATTCCTTGGATGTGATATATCTAGAGTGGAAGCTAAAAGGAGAATATAAATTAAACCAAATCTGGATACGATTGTAGCAGTCAGGGTACATGATCTCTTTTTTTTTTTTTTGGATGCCTCTGTGAAAGACAGAGAATGGGTGAGAGAATGTGGGTGAAAGGCAAATCAAATGGCTTTAAGCAATTGTCATATGGCAATATAGGCGTAGCTTAAGTCTTCATGTGATCCTGAGTGGTTGGAAAAACATGAAAGATGTTTTCTTGGAAGTCCTCTTGCTTTGATTTCTGGATGGAATGTCAAGTGGCCAGAAGGTGTCAGCAGTCTCTTTGTATTACTGAACATTTTATGAATTAATTTTATGAGAAAGAAATTGGCAATATCGGGATGTTATTTAAGTGGAAACTTAGAGCTGTAAGTTTTTGATGATGCAAATGATACATAAACAGGGTGATTTCATTCTGCTGTTCTGAGTGGTTAATGTAGAATGTAGATCAAAGAAATAAGTGGTTTGATACTGTTGAGAAGCAGAGAAGGAAAGGCAAAGGTGTTTTTTATCAGGAATTCTTAAGGTGGTATTAAAACATGGGCTTAAAAACTGTCTTGTGTTTCCTGGAATAACATAAAGTAGATATGAAAGCTGCTTGTTACTTCATTTATCATGAGGTGTATAGCTCAATGGAGATCATATAACTAAAAAGTGTACTTCTTATTTTATTAGACTTTATTTAAGCTCATCAGCAAGAATAATTTTTGAGAGCTTTTGCATGGGTAACTGTCTCTAGTTATTACATTTAGAGTTTATGAAGCGTAACCTAAGCAAAGCCAACCTATTGTCAGTAGCTATGCAGGGGTCTGTAAATTCTTGCAGTTTTGAACTCAGCAGAAATGTTCCAAAAGTAAAGTAGGAAAAGATTGCATCTTTATGTATATCAAAGCAAAAATAGAATATCTGGTATTTGTAGCTTAATAAGAGGGAAAGTTTCTCCTTTCCTTTATAGGTTGTCTGTCATAGACTTTAGGTTCACAGTGCTATAATTCAATTTGAGCGAAAAGAATTTTCCAGGATAAAACAGTGTGAAATTGAAATGTGAAAATTAAAACTTTATTGCCTGTGACAATCCGTATAATTTCATGTAAAAGTGGAAAAAATCCCAAGTGGGCTTCAAAGCCTTGGCAAGCGGGGCCTTTTTGGATCATCTGATGTCAAGTGATAAGCTCTTAGAACCCCTAAATTAGTTTTTGTTGGTCGTGCAGACTGTAGGACTGTGAAAGAAAGAGCAAATATCGAATGTAAAGAAGAATCCTTAATACTATTAGGGAACACTACTAGGCACGACTGTTCTTAGAATAAAAGTTAGTGCCAACGAGTGGTTTAAATGCATATATAGTGTTAGTTTTGGGGGAATACCGTATAAGGTCTATGACAAAACAGTTTTTGGCATCAGCTTTATAAACTGTTAACTGTAGGAAAGCGTAAGTTAGTAGACTGCATTTTTTTTTTGTTTGAAATGGCTGTTGAGAATGAAAAATGTTAGGCAGATCTTAGACCATTTTACTTCAGAAATGGTTAATGAAAGTTGGCTGTTTACCAGTTTCTGATTGTTACTCAGCCTGCGTACTCCCAGCTTTGTGAGAAATGCTTGGTTAAGTCACAATAGCAGTTATGCTTTAAAATGCTTTTGGTCATCAAACCTTGTCAGCATGGAAAATGTAGTAGAAAAAAAAGGTAAAATTGCTTGTGTACAGGAAGATCAGGAGGAATCTACAGAGTGATGTGCTTAGTTAGTCTGGATGGTTCCAAAGAAGAAATTCGGAAAAAAATTAAGGCAACTGTTGAGAGTGTTTATTCTTCAGCTTTACTTTCTTTAATTTTATTTTGGTTACTTTAAAATAAGCTGGAACCTTGATAGATCTACAGAAATTCCTGAAGCATGATGACAGATTCTGATGAGCTCTGATTGACTTTTAAAGCAGTAACTGAATTAAAGAAAACTTTTAATGTCATTTTTAAAGTAAGGATGGGTAGACTTCAGTTTCTCCTAAGGAGTCTCGTATGTGATGGAAAGAAGTCAAAAGATAGCTATAGAACGCATTGCCTTTGGCAGGAGAGAGGTTTCACTGGTTCATTGTCACTTTACTTTCCTGGGATTTTTTTCTGTTCCGGTACAGCAATTTTAGTCTCTGAAGAGGCAAATGTAAATCTCTAATTGATTTTGTTATAGAGCGGCAGGCAGGCAGATTGAAATGTGTCTTAAATGACTGGATTTAGTCTACATTGATTATTCCTTCATGAAATTTGTTTCAAAAATTCTTACCAGCCTAAGACTAAAGCATTTTTCCTTGGAACAACTTGACCTTTCAGGGTAATCTTGATGTTTTATTGATTTTCATCTGATCAATTTCTTCTGTTTACATTAAATAGCAATGAGCAATTCAAGACCAATATAAATGTTTTCATGAATGATCTTAGAACCACACAGCTCTAAATGACACATCTCTAGTGGAGTTGAGCAATCCAAGTTTTTAAACTTAATTCAGCCTTGTGTTTTTTCTGACAGATTTTCATCATGTTACTGTTTTATTTATCTACTTGGCAATAAACCTCACATTTTAAACATTGATTTTATTTTTTTTTCCTTTAATGCCCGGACATTAGTTTTACTTGTTTTTTAATGATTTTGGAATTTGCTAACATACTGCTGTGTTAAACCTTCTTCCAGCTGCAGATTATTCTTTTGAATTGTCATGTAACAGATGCATAAAGAAAAGAGATCTGAACTGTGCCATCTAGACTGGTGGTCTGAAGTTAAATACTGGCTTGTTAAATAAAAACTTTCTGATGGACCTTGTCTCGGACAAACTAATTTTGTTTCAGTTCTCTGAAAAAATATTTACAATATTGTTAACGTGTCATCCTGAAATATCAGAAGCATTAGAAGCGCTTGTTTGCAATTGCCCTGTCTTGGTTCTGTTTATGGATTTCTTCACCCTTCACCATTTCAGCTGCCTTAGTTCCATGCCTGTGCTGATGGAAACAGCAGTACTGACACAACACTGTAGGTAGGGAAAAACATGTTGTGGTTGCCTTGTTTATGAAGGCTATTTGAGTTCTACCCAGAATGACCTTACTGTACGTATCAAAGGATCTTTTAATCTTACAATTGAAGGGTAGAACTTGTTTCTCCAGTGCTTTTTTTCAGAGCTGCAGGCTTTCCATAGAAGAGTAAGAAATTATTCCAGAGTTAAAACATCTATTAGGCAAGACTCAAAATTCATTAACTCATAGAAAACAATATTAATTTCTTGTTTCTTCCCAATTCAGTCTAGCAAACATTGTAACTTCAAGGAAAATTACACGGACTAAGAGGCAATCAGTCTTTATAAACCAAATGCCGTTGTTCGTGGCCGAAGGGTACTTTAGGTAATGCTGGTACAGTCAGTGGGTTTTTCGTTGTATGTTCCTTGTTAGCTTCAGCATTGCAAATGGTTGGAGGAGGAGGAATTAGCATTTTCCCCAGATAAAGGCAAAATCAGTGGGAAAGGAATTTAATTTTTGAAATTCCATACAGATAGTACAAACAATGGCAAATAAACAAGTAGCTCGTGGTGTTTCTTTAATCAGAGGACTAGTGTGCAGGTGCCCAAACAGTAAGATCTGTTTACTAAATGGAAAATGGCAAAATTAGTAGGGA
>NW_010141969.1:4318-29954 GCF_000699245.1 Pterocles gutturalis
GTTTTTCTGTTCACCTTTTTCTAGGTTATCATAAAGGCCAATAAGGAGTTATTACACTAGTACTACAGCAAAGCAAGCCACAAAAATGATTCGTTAAAATCATTGTTTGCTTGTAGTGATGGAAAACCCCACATAATTAAGTTACGGAGGTAAACATTTTGGCATGAGCTTGGTGGAGTAGCTAGGAATGCTACTTTGATATGATCTCTAATGCTGCTTACAGTCAGGTAACTGGGGTAGTAATTTGAATGTTTAATGAATGCAAACCAGACATTCATGCTACAAACCCCATCAAGCAGATACTGTAAAGCTATCATCGGAAAGTGTATTTATTTATTTGACAACCCACTAATTCATACCAAAGCCTGTTGTTGAAATAATGAGTTCTGGATGATTTGCAAACAAACTCAGTAATCCTTTATTGTTACATTATTTTTTTTTTTTTTTAATTAATGGGAAGCTTATCTTGTAACCATCAAAATAACTTGTTTTGTATTTTCCCATCCTAAAAAATCAGTGTGATATTGCCAGATTTTCTTCTAATTACTAGGCTATCAATATTAGCTCTATCTTACATACATTAAGAATATTTTTTGGAAATGGCTTGCACTGCAATGAAATCTTCCTAAATTTGTTTAGCTTTGCTTTACTAGCTTAATCCTCTGTTGTATGCATTAGTGTTATCCATGGTTATTAATTTCTGTTTGTTTAAGAAATATCTAGAAAACCAATCTTAAATATTGGAAAAAGGAAAATAAATTCCAAAAAGTTAATTTTATTTAGCATAACCTCCTAAAATAAGAATCTTGGTTTATACTGAGTTTTTTTTTTTACAATTTAAAAAATATCTTTAACATGCAAATAGGGTTTTGTCCATATTATGAACAGAAGATGACACAATCTTTCATCCTTCCCCCATCCCTCCATCTCCCTCCATGCCTTGACGTAAGGATACATCAGCAGTTTTCTGATGATAAAGGGGGGGTGATGGCTATTCCTCACAATGGCGCAGTTAAATGTCAGTATGGATATTAGCATGCTCTTGTTTGGTCAGTCTGTAATTGGAATGTTTGACCTATTTCTCTTTTCTTTGAGGTACCTTTCTGTTGAATATTTATTCTTGTTTTATTTGTATTTTTTCTTACTTGCACAAAGAGGCAAGTTTGCTGGCCCACTGGCTTCTGATTGCCTTGCTACAGGATGGCCTTCTGATAGCTGAAAAAAAATAATGAAGCTATAAACCCGTTTGGCGTTTATGACTTACTGTGTGAGATCTTACTTGATTTGTCTGCTTCCTTATAATCTGTACAATATTTCTCAAATTAGGGAAAAGAAAACAAAACAAAACAACCCAGACTTTGAGGGCAGCTGCTTATGGGACTGAAAGATTTGTTTCCTGCTAACACCTTTTCATCAGAATATTGATAAACTTGCTTTAAATTATTTTATTAAATTAACCATACATTTATTTATTTTTTAAAAGAGGTAAATTTGATTGTGACACCATATATTGTTGATAGAGAATAGTAGGCCTTTTGTAAACAGACATGTCTAAGAAGGTACAGAATAGTGTCTGAAATACGGATATGCATAGATTAGGCTGAATAATTTTACATTCCTTTGAAAATTATTTTTGTAATGGTAGGAACAGATTTCCCAGGAAAGAGTATTCACAGCTGGGAAAACAGTTGCTACTTTGAAGATGGTTTTCCCAGGCGAAAGGCTCACGTCCCCAACTGTGTTTGGTATAAACAATATGTGGTGTATTTCTTACTTTTGTTTAAAGGAATTGTGCATTCTTCATTACATATTAACCAGCAAGAGTTGCATGCTAATTCTGGGTATTTGCCTGAATCTGTCTACATTTAAAGTTAATTCCATACTTTCATTAATATAGCCAGGGTGTTAGAGTGGTGTGGAGGTTGGCGGTGAGATGCAATTGTTCCTTCTCTTCTTGGAGCACGTCTTTGAATGTTTCCTCTTGGCTCCCATTCTTTACTCAGTGGTGAGACCTTCCTTGATGGTTCTTGTTAGGTTTACAGTATAAATCCTTGCTTTCATGACTTAGCTGCAGATACCCTCACAAAATTGTAATTCAGCACAGCATTCCCCCATGAGGGCTGAATTTGCTGAGGAACGGTTTCTGAGGAGTTGCTGAAGTCAGGAGCAGAGGCTAGGAGTGTCACCTAGCTCCAGTCCAGTGACAACACTGTTTTCTGTCCTTTATCAATTATGATTTTTTTTAATGATTTTATGTTAATGGCTTCTAACTCGGAGAGAGAGGCATAATAAATTAAAATTGCTGGAAAGGGCCCAAATTACTGGATATAGAAATCTGGCTCAGAACCTCAAAATGTCTATAACTTCAGTTAAAAAATAACCTTCTTTACATGTTTGAATTCACGAAACACATTCCACTTGGCAAGAAATTAAGGTGTAAGCTTGAAAGGATAAATGTTTGCTATATTCTGATATAGGATAATGAGCAGAGAAATGGACATTTGAAGGCAATTGTTCTTGACAGGGCTTGAAACTTGGATGTGTGTACAGCATAACATTAATGCAAACCTGATTCTTGTGGATTTGTTATTTCCTCTCTATCGCTCTTGGTACTATTTTGTTAATGTTAATTTTTTAAAAAACCTTAAACAGCACAGATTTGAATATTTAAGATGTGTTTATTCTAAATAGCAGCACTTTTCCCTGTCCTAGACAGAATGCTGCTGCTTTTTTAAACAACATGGGAGTGGGGTATAAGGATTTTTATAAAATACAAATGATTGTGTGTTGATGGAGTAGATTTAAAAATTTTTAAAAAAATGGAACAGATAAAAGGGAGAGGTTGGCTGCTTCCACAGTATGAATGAGCAACTAGAATTATTTCACCTGAAGTTTCCTCCTCCAAAATACCTTTTGTGTTCAGATGCAATACTGTGAACCACATGAAAGATTAGTCTATATTTGTGAGTTAATTAATAAATTACAGCATAGATAAATGGCTCTCGAGTATTAGATAAAAGCCACAGAGATTAATAAATACTTGTAAAGTGCTTGTCTGTTGCATCTAACAGGTAATTAGAACAGAAAATTAATCTTTCGACTTTTAGAAGCTGTCTGAAGTAACAAGGATACCAGCATGAAGGTATTTGACAGCGAAACCTTTTGCTTAAAGAAGCAGACTCTGTCTTTGAATGCATTTACCTGTTTCTAATTGGATCTCACAAGAGACGACATCAAACAGAAAATCATCAAGCAATGTTTTATTAAATTTCTCAGCATTATCTTCATAATTTGCATCTATAAGCCAGGCTTGCAAACAGCATATATACACAAGGGAAGACAAAGCTCTGCTCCTAGCATCTTACAGTTTGAAATATGTCAAAACTGTTCGGAGAATGTACCGAAGACTGGGAGCTGCATTGCTTAAAAGGGAGCAGAGAGCTCGTATGAAAGAATAGAAAATCTTAAGTATGTTTTTAATAACTGTCATTCTATCCTATGTTTACAGTATGTACTGAATCATAAATGGGAGTTATTCCTGTTTACCCACTTGTTAAATAACTAGGTGGTTACAGAAGTGTTATACTTGATTGTAATACAAAGCTCACTGAAATTGGTCAAGGCCTTTTTGTGGACCCAAACTAGATTTTGGAGCCTTCATGTAGCTCACTGGCTGTTTGTTTTTTTTTTTTCTAGTTACCTTTGAAATAGACAATTTTTTTTTTTTTTTTAAATGAAAGTCCCATCTTTCATGGCTATTCCTTTGTTCAAGTCTGTAGCTCTGTGATTTTGCTAAAGGCATTTTTAATGAACTTGTGGGGTTTTTTGTTAGGCTTCATGGTCTAAGTTTACCATGCTTTGTTTAAAACATGGTATCTTTTTTATAACGATTTGTCTAGGTTAAGTCATGATCTGCTTTGGGCTTGGAATAGGAGTGACTGTCCTGATCCTTCAGGTCTCGTAATGAAATCTTCTGGTCAAGCCCCAGAAGGTCTCACTCAGTATCAGTAAGAGTCAAGAAGAGCACAAATCTAGCAGGGAACAGGAACAGTTTTCCATGGATCCTCATGGGCCCCTTTTTATGGGCTGAGCGCACAGTTAGGTTCTGCGTGATCTGACATCAACTTTAGCAGCAAGTTTGTGGTTCTGATTGTGTGACACTTCAACAGTATCATGCATCATATCAGCCATCCTTACATTAGAATAAGAAAATACCATCACGTTTCTCACTTTTCTCAGAGTATGAAGCTTTTAATATCAGAAGTAATTCTTCTGACTTTAGGTATTAGTTGCCACAGGCATTACTGTCTATCTGTATCTTCTTCCTGTCTTTCTATGCAGTCATCAGATGGATGTTGGGAATATCCCCACATCGAGCTCTTTCCTTGGTTTCTCTCTCAATTTGCTGTGTGCACTTCCCTCATAACTAAGTACTGGAACACAAGAGTTTAAAGGTTTCCATAGTCAGGTAAAGGCTATTTCTATTTTGTAGTTCTGAATGGAGAGAGAATAAAAGGAGGAAAATCTTATTTGCCATTATATTACTGCTTCTATTGAGAGAATGCCCGGGAAAGGAAACATTTCTGCTGCTGAGGCAGAAAACAAATCTATCTCTACCACTATTAGGCAATTCCACCATGGAGCTCTTGCTGCAAAAATAGGCTTAACTCTGATTTCTAAGGATAATTTAACAATATTTCAATAATTTTCCTGTTTCTCTAGTATGTCTTTTTTTTCACTGTTTTTTCTGAAGTCCTTCCAGAAAACACATTCCATGCAATTTGCAGAGATTTTAAGCCTTTTCAGTAATTTTTGTATGCAGGTCAAGTGAGTTGGGACTTGTAAGCAAAGTTACTGCTTTGGAAAGGCTTATTCTGCTGCATTAAATATTTATTTAGAGTAGGTATTGGAAAAGTTAGAGTTTACCTTTTGGTAATGAATAGTTCAGTAGTTTGTTAATTTAGAACTTAAAAACTTCTGTATGTAGCTGTAGGAGACTGAACAATTTGAGAAAATCGATTAGAAACCTGAATATGGTTTTATCACTGGGGTTGAACAACTTCAAAAGCCATTCTCAACCCACAGGTTACTTTGTAAGACTCAGACAATAATCTTTAAATTTTGTAGTGGAATTCACTGGATGTGTGTAAAATAACTGAAGTAGCATGGAAGAGACTGAGTAGAAAGTAACGCGCTGATCTGCAGTGCGTGAAGTCCTGAGAGGCATTGCTTTCGTGTTGTCATCTTGGGTGGCTGGGTCAGTATGCAGCTGTTTATTCTTAGATCCTGGTGGTGTCATGCTGCCATATGATGGAATGGAAGTCTAAAAGGTAGGCAAAAGCCAAGGGCTGGAAGTTTGGTGTATCATATGTCAATGTGGAATAAATAGTTTGGACAATACTGTTGAAGAAAGGACACATACATTATAAATATGAACGGAGGGTGTTCAGATTTTCAAATCCAGTATGTCTCTCTTTAAAACATAGCACAGGGCATGTACCACAATATACCTCCCCAACAGAGCACAGGAGTCTCCAGAAATGATAGTCTGTATGCATGTCTTAAAAATGACTTGTTCCCTATCATCTGTTGTTGCAGATTTAACATTAAAAAAGATAGTGCAATTGCAAGATGGAAATGGTTTATTGGTGACATATTTATTAAACAGAATGTAAAAATAATAATAATTCTTAATGTAAACAGTCTCTGGCTAGCTCTGTGTACTGATGGACTGCTGTAGATGTAATTGGCAATATAAGCATAAACTTCTATTGCAAAGATACAATTTAATCATTTGAATGAATGAATTTGTTCCTGTGCTCTTCTAGGATTAAAGTTTTAAGTATCTGTCTGCTGGTCTAAATGGGTAAGGTAAGACTCTTGGAGTGGAAGGGAAGGATATTGTCCCTTAAATTAAAATCAAACCCTTATCTTTGGTTTCAGTCAAAATCAATTTAATTCATTGGTTTACCTTCATGAATAGCTATTAAAATTCAAACCTGCCTTCTTAATACAGTCACTTGTTTTTCCTACTTATGCAGAAACATGTTCAAATGGAATTAAATGATAATCAGGGTTAAACTTGACATACTTTTACTTACAGTAAATCACTTTTTAACACATTTCTTATGTGACAATCTTAACCATTCAAAATTGTCTAGACAACCTTTTCCCTTTTGCAATCTTAATAAACAGCAGAGAGAATACAGCAAAATCCTTAGATGGGAAAAAATTCAGTTCGCTTCTAACATAACTTGATGGCTGGAAAAAAGATGAGAGCCTGCACCACCGTATAGCCAGTGAGTTTTGTTTAAAGCACAGATACTTAGTCAGAAATTCTGAAATTCTTAATTCTTGTTAAAATTTTGTGCTCAGTTTTTTTTTTAAGCTTGCCTATTTGCAAGTTTAGTAAATGGATTTTATATGCCAGATAAGCCATTTTCAGTTAATAATATAAATGTCAGATTACATTGGGGGAATATAAGATGAACCTCTGTCTTTTTCATTTGATAGAAACAATATTGAATAAAACCATGTTTTAAGAATTCTGGTTTTTGGGGTTTTTTTTAATTTATAGTGTATGTTGTCTTGGAATTGGTGGATTGACTATTCTGAATGATATTCTGTGGAGCAGAAAGGGGAAGGGGGGGGGTCACTTTTCTTGCATCTTGCCTGTATTGTGCAAGACTGACAGAATTTGGGATCGCCTGACTCATTGATTCAAGTTCCCTGTCACGCTCCCTTACATCACGTAATACTTTCCATAAATTAATCAAGCTTCATCTTTAGACTGACTGACTTTACTTTTTCTAGATGTGGATGTGTTGTGCCTGCACAGTCAGTATTTAGTCTATCTCCTGAAACTGTTAAAAGGATGCAAAGTTCCAGCATCACTTTAACATGTTCAAATGGTCTCCGGTAACTGTTTTGCTCATATCGCTCTACACAGCTGAGGAACAACTGTTGCTTTCAGTTGCATCAGGTTCAGACTGGTGCTAGTTTGTGCTGTTTGGATTTAAATTTTGTTTCTAGATAGTCAATACTACTACAGTCCATTCAAGGCATTTTTGTTTTAAGCTATTATTTTCAAAAGCAATTAACTGTTTCAGGGATTCTTTAATTTCTTTTTCTTTTTTCTGTGGGCTTTTCCAATACTGGAGTTTTCTTGTCTGGAGACTTGATATAGACTATTACAGCAAAGGTGGTAAGCCTCTGTGATAAACAGGTTTTTACATCTCACAGTTGTCATCACTCCAGCATTTTAGAAAGGCGTATGGAATCCTTTCCTTAAATTAAACAATTTGTGAGAGACCATAGAGAAAAGTTAAGTGAAGTAGTTGTATCAAAATTCTTACCTTCATTTCCCTTTTCCCCTACACTCCAGAAAAGGTTTTGTTTACTGATGATCTTTTGCTTTAATTTTAAAGAAAACTACATAAAGCACAGGTCTTTTGGTTCATGGATAAGCCACTATAACAAGTTATTGCAAGATGATGGACTGCAGAAAGCACATTTATATGTAAATACATGAAAGTTGTATGGCTTTTCTTTAAGTATTACTTTGTACATAGTTGCTGTTAAAAAAAGGTTTTGGGAATAAATGTTCCAGTTTTTCACCTGAGAGAGGAGTTTTTATTTATTTAAGTAGTATGTTTAAATTTAGTCATTTCGGGAACAGTTCATAAGCCTGTACCAAAATATCCACAGTAGGAAACTCATCGGGTGGTTTAGATTTGGAATTTGGTTTTAGATGTGCAATAGGTTGTTTCAGGTCGAGCTGTTTTCTTCATACTGTAGTAATCTGATCTTTCCTAGATCTCACTGTGTTATCAGGACATTACTGAATATGATCATGCAGAAACAAATGATTTCAAAGGATGTATGAGCAGGCATTTGCTATTACTGCCAGTTTATGATTATAAGCTTCTGAGCAAAGACACTTTCTTGATTTGCTGTCTACAGTTATGATGAAAGGGCTTCTACCGTAGCCATGATAAAAAACCAGATCCCCATATTCCTGTAAAAACAAAATAATCAACAACTACAACTGGAAAGTGTATTCCTGTAGCCGCAAATAAGTTATTTATTCATGACAAGTGTCAAGATTACACAAACCAAAGATATCTGTAAGCTCAGAAGATGTGTCTTACTTCATGGAGTTGCATTGCCAAGAGATTTATCCATTCCTTCAGTCCTGTGTTGTCTGAAACAGCCATCCTTCGAGGTGTGATTAATGTACACTGGCAGTCAATAGCATGTGAGGAAGTGTGGCTAATTCCAAAAGTGAAAATAAGGAGGAGAAAGGGCTATGTGTGATATAGCACACTGGAGTGAAACTTCTTCCCAAGTGCTGTTTAGCAACTCGTTCTATGCAGAAGGCATGGCAATGCTGGCATCGTTCTTGAGAGAAGATATATTTGGTGTTCTCCAGGGCAGATGTGACTAAATGACATGTTTCCTTAGGCTGTGGTTAGCAGTCACTTGCAAATAACCAGCAGTTGCGGCAAACCCCACCCTGCAGTCCCTGCTTCAGTTGCAGGAATATCGAGCTATCTATTTCACATGCAGCCATCGAATTGTGGCCTTTCTGTTTACAGGTCAAGTCTTTTGCGGCCAAAGCTTCCAGTAGGAAACAAAGTATTTTGTGAGAAATATGAGTGGAATCATTCTTTTCGCTGTGTTCTTTATTGCTTAGTAACTTTAGCCATTTGTTTGTCTACATTTAAAAAACCTTTAAAATCTGTTCGTGTGCAAATTAATTCATATATGACATCTGAAAATAGGAAAAAGCATCTTATACTGCAGAGTTCTGGTGCTTGAGTCAATGAACACAGAGGTGAACTGAGTTTGTTCATTCCGGAGATGCAGCAAGTGATGTTTTAATGATCTCGCACACTAATCTCTAGGAACTTTATAGCTTTCTCTGAACAAGTTCAGCAGTAACGGGTGCTGAACATTAATCAGATTTAAACCCCAGTTATATTCTAGTAGAAATTTAAAAATTATTGTTTTCAAGTAGGTGGTGCTAACATTTTTTTTCTTAGTATAACTGATCTTCAAATGAACAAAGCAACCAACGTGCATCTGAAAATCTTGAAAGGGCAGTGGGTTCTGGAGGTGGGGAGATGGTGCACAAAGGGCACCTCTGATGATAGCTAATCACACTGATAGCTAGTAACACTCCCCATTTCCTAAGTTCTTCCTTTCCGAAAACCGATGCTTCTGTCGATTTTATAAGCAATTCTTATGTTCTTTTCAGAAACTGACTTTTTTTTTAAAGCTGCATCATTTTGTTCTATGCCTGCTAAATGTAAATAGATCGTGTGCAGCTTGCATTTAAAGGCAGATATGAATGTATGGATATGTGCATTGGTATTTTTTGACAAAAAGGCCCAGTTATGTCTGTCCTGGGAACAACTGTCATGGGCAACCCTTAAAAGACAGAGTGAAACACAACATTTTGTTTCTGTGAAGTTCTTTGAGATGAGCAATATTGTTACAGATGATTTCAGTTTTGATCAAGTGCTGATGTAAACAGTAGATTACATTTATGAGACAAAAACTCACCACTGTGCTAGATTATATTAAGATTTAAAAAAAAAAGTTAATCATGGAAGACATGCTAGAATACAGTGACAGTAGTACTATGTGGTTCTTCTAAGTAAAGTAATTTATCTTAACATACCTGGATGAAAAAAAAAATCAATGTTTTCTGCATCTCCACATCAATATGTTGTAATGATTTTCCCCCACGGTTTTGGCAGCTTCATTATTTTAGTGGAAGTACCTTATATACACCAGCAAAGTAGCATCTCTGATAATCAGGTTACATCTAGAGTCTTCCTAACTTGATAAAATGTTCTTCAATATTGTCATTCATACCTATATAATACAAAACAAAGCTCCTTCAGCCCTGTTTTTAATAATCCTGTTCAGAATTAAATATCAATCTGACTAAAACATTCTTTTACATTAAAGTCTTGTCATAAAAACATGTTTTTAATATAAACCTTCAATACTCAGTAGAGTGATACAATATATATATATAAGCAAATGCACTTTTTTCTGTTAGTAGCAAGCATTTTGTTCACTGTTTGCACAACTTCAGTCATATCTTTTATACAACCACTACTAACTCAGACTTCTGATTGCTCATTACTGTCAGGAACGACAGATGTTAAGGCAGCCTGACAGAAACGATGTAAAGTTGACATTTTTGTTTTCTGTTCAATGTACAGTCGCAGTTTGTCTCTGAAGGTTTCCCCTAGAAAACTGTAAATTAAGGGGTTCAAACAGCTGTTAGAAAAAGCTGCTAGGTTCACAATATGTCCTGTTAAAGGATAAGCGTGTCTGAAGGATGGGCTGCTTGAAGAGACAGGCTCGCTTTTCTTTTGAAGAAGTTGAACACTAATGAAGACATTTTCAGGTAGCCAGCAGATAAAGAAAACCAAAACAACAACAAAAATCATTCGAAGAGCCTTTTGTCGCCGCAGGCGAAGACTCCTATGCTTGTGGGCTTTTATAAGAACTCGAACAATTAATGAGTAACAAAGACCGATGATCACAAAGGGGATAATAAACCCCAAGGTTATTTCTAGCCACTGGATTTCTTTTACATCTGCAAAACAAAAATAGACCTCTCCGGTGTGTTGTAAATGCACAGCTGTAAATGGAACTAGTGCTGCAGAAATAGACGCCATCCATATGAGACCACAGCTTAATCTGGCGTGTTGCATAGTGCGAAATATGTTGGACCTCATTACTTTTGCCAGTGCTATGTATCTGTCAAAACTCATCCATGTCAGAAAGAAAATGCTGCTATACATGTTGATCTGAAGGAACAAAGACATAAAGGTACAAATAATAGTGATATCGTAATACTTTTCATCAAGATTAAAAACCTCAATGAGAGAATCAGCAACTAAAATTAGATCAGCTACTGCAAGATTTATGAAATAAAGGTCTGGAATAGTCATTTTTTCACGAAAGCTTATGTTGACAACCAGTATCAGAATGTTTCCTACAAAACCAATGGGAAAAAGAAATATTGTGTAAAGACATGATAAGAAAAGACCAATAACATATTGTTGGTGTTCTGATTTATCAGCTAATCTAGAAGATAAGCTTTCATTACACAAATGTGATCCATTTAGGCTAAAAGTTGTGCTGTTACACAGAACAGGTGATATTGAGGCAGAATAAGTTTCCATGGTTAAAACATCTGAAGAAAAGATAGTACTCACAGTTTAGTGGAAATGCCAAAAAACCCCAGATTTTTGGTTGTTTTCAACTAAGTTCCTAGTAAGCATTTTGACTGGAATGGAAAAAGATGTACACTTTTGTATAGGAAATTAAAACCCTTTAGAAGTGAAATTAATTAGATTTAAAGTTGACTGAAATAGAATGCTACAAATAGTAAATGTCTTAATTTTTTTTACCGGACACTATATACATTGCAAATGAGAGAATTTGCAGTTCCTGTATGCCTTAAAATCATGTAGGAATCTCTTTACCATTATGGTACTTGGATCTCTTTAATAAAACCTTTTCATCAACAGTGTTTCTTCATGCAGGTTGGTAGGTAGTAGAATTTTAGCTCCATTTGTTTTCTTTTAATAATCAATGAACATCCTTGGACCTGCAATTTGCAAATGGAAAACCATTAATCTCACACTCCAGCATTGTGCTTCCACTAATTTAACAGCTGAGGCTGCAGGACATGTCATGTTTGAATATATATACAAAGGTTCAGTTGAAAGAATTTAAATTTGCTTTAGATTGTAATATATTATGAGGGCAGATCTGTTAAAATTTTGTGTACCCTTTAGGGATTCAGTATTGGAAAATGTGGAAATGTAGAAAATTAAATTAATGAGTTTAGCCTACTGAAGAAAGACTTTATTTTTATATGCAGATTATAGATTAAAAAAAATGTATTTATTTCATCCTCAGCTTGTAAGGCTATTAAATAGCAGAGTCAGTGTCTGAGAGGGCAACAGAGATGAAAAGGAGTTGGTTGCTTCTGCTTTCAGTGGGAAGGAAAAGACAAATTTTAGAAATGAAGGTAATACAAGCAGCATATTGATTTGCACCAACATTATTAGAATAATTTGCTTTTCTTTGTGATTAATTATGTTGCACTGACTTCCGGATAGGAATGGAAAATATCAGTTCTCTGATTTGTTTACTTATAAATGTTGAATGCTATGGACTTGAAGCATTGCTGAAAGTTTATTTAAAGGAGAAAAAACAAACAACAGACACCCCAAACAAATAAAACACTACAAAAATGATAAGCCAGGGTATTTTGTGTTAAAATCTAAATATTCTGAGTTGCTTTAATCTTCATCTTACTACCAAAACCTTGATTTTAATTACACTTAAACATATGTAAAAAAAAGTTAAATTGTTTAATAATAAAATTAATGCAAATTTCCACATTTTAATGATGTAAATCCTGCTGATGTACAGTCTGGGGGAGAAAAAGGAGCAGACCACTAATGGTGTAGGAGTGTTAGAGTATTTTCAGTCAGAAATGCAGCTCTGAGTTTGGGTAAATGTATTCCAGTTATCAGAAGCAGCTAGCAGATACTTAAAGATACTGGTTCTGGAGCTTTTATTTCTTCATGAAATAGGCATCGGCACACAGGAGCTGTTGCTATGTTTTGAAGCATTTTCATAAGGTAAATTCTTTATGCTCAGATATCCGTATGAAATTTCACTTATTCGAAGGTTTGGTGTTTGTTTCAAGCAGCTATGGAAGTCAGAGGTGAACTGTTGGATTTTATGTACCATCCGTTTATTTTTTAATAAGGCAGTAAACGGCTTTAAATACAATAACAGATAACAGTCTAAGCCACTGATTTCAAAAGGTTGGTCTGCGGTCAGATTTTAATTACATCTGAAAGGCCACTAAAAGCCAAGCAGTTAACAAGCATTACAGGTAACCAGGTACTGTGAAACGCTTTATTTTACCTTAAATCCATTTCTCCAGAGCTGATTTTCCTCCAGACAGCAGAAGGCTGGTTCTTGCTCGGGCACAAGCGTAATGGATGTGTCAGCTTCGACTGTCGACTGTCGTGTCAGTAAAAACTTGTATTTAGGTGTGCAAAGCTGCAGCGAATGCCACCTGTTGACAATTCAGCAGTAAGAAAATCATAGAAAAGTCTATTCTGTTTTAAAACAGCTTAAATAAAGGATAATTTACAACAGCAAAATGCAGCTCTTGCTGCATGTCCTTGGCAATAAAACAAGCTTTATAGATTCCCAGGGTTGTTCTAATTTGTGTGCAGTTGAAGTGCTGCTGAACAGCCTTATAAGACTAGAATTAACCCTGTTTCTGCTGGTTTCTTTTTTACTAGAACTCGTGAAGCATCTTTTCTCTTGTATTTGTCAGTTTTTTTTCCTAATATGCATTTTACCCTCCTTTCTGCCTCTAGCATTTTTTCAAATTATATAGTTTGTTCAAACTTACAGCCCAACTGATCAATAATTAAGAGATTTATTTGCAAATTGTAACTAAGCACATTTTATATAGATATAAAGCAATAATTATTGTTACACGTGGTATTTTTTAAAAGCCTTTGGACAATCTAAAGAGAAATATTCAATTGAGAGAAACCTAGCAGCTGAGAAGGGTCATTTGCTAAACTGACGATATAAATTCAATTTTCCTACCTTCAAGTCGATCCCATTTTGCCTGTTTGTATTTAAATTTTCAGGCATAGGTTGTCATCCTCACACTTCTTAGTATTGCTCAGCTCAAAATCAGCTGGATAAAATAAGCTTATTTTGCAGAGAATGTGGAGCCTCAGTCTTGCATAAAACCATCAGTATTGCAGGTGGAGTTTTGCATTTCATCTGTAGGGGGGAAAAAAAAACCTACTTGACATTTCCAGAAACACCACCTGCTGGTGGCCAGAATTCTTAGAAGAGAAAGAAAGTTAAACCTCTCTTTCTCACAAAAGGGAAATATTTTATTAGTGTAAGTTGCTTTTTTTGATGATATTGATCAGATACTTGAATGTTAAGTGCCACTGATGGATCTTCTGTACATGGATGCAGCATTCTGCACCTGCTGGAATGAGATGAATTGGATCTCAGCATTTAGGATTTCAAGAAGCCAATGTCACAGTTTCAGAAGTACGGAGTAAACAATTAATGTGTCATTATAGTGGATATATTACATCTATAGCAATTGTAAAATATTTTTAGATTGTGAAAGATCTCATCTGTAGAAAAGCGAAGCAAAAGTTCTTACACAATTGGCTTTGGGAGTAGAAGGTACTTTGCCTTCTAGTGCCATTGAGGCAAATAAATTATTTGCTGATTTCTTGTAACGTGCTGTGCATAGGGACACAGGATTTTCATGGTTACTAAAAATGCTTTTTAAGATGTCCTTACATGATGGCTCTTCAAAAATAGTTTTTGGAATAAATTATTATTTAGCTTAAAAGAAAGTTTGTATGAATTAGTGCTGGTAAAGATTTTTTTGAACAGAAGACTTCTGCTGTGTGTGGAATGGCTTTCTGGAGTGGCTTTCCACGGGGTTACGAGGACAGAGAGCCTAAAGTGTTTGAGAAGTGTACAAATGTGATTGTGTTATAGGACTGGAATAATTGTAATGCTAGAAAAATCATGTGATACCAGCTTTGAGGGTCTTAATTTTTTGCTGTCCTAACAGGATTATAAAGAGTCTTTATTGTTGTTTGTTGATCATGTGGTTTTGCTGTACTTAATTCTGTCCTTCAGAACTTTGACTGATCTTGTCAGGGCCAGAAGGATTATTTACTTTCCTTTATGCGTAATGTTAGCTTCTGGGTGTGAGCTGTTTGTAAGTATGGGGGCCTGGATTTGGTAATCAGCTGGTATGTGTGTCCTTGTTTTTCTAGCTGTATCAGCTGATTTGCTATTAAAATGTATAATTTTGTTACGAGTGCTAATTTTCTTGTTTGAATTAATGATAAGAAATATGTTACTTTGCCATACTTTTAGAATGGTTAAGAAATTCTCTATTGAAAGACCCACAAAGCAGCTGTTTTTTCTACTAGTAGAACTATGAAACATAAGAAGCTAAATCTAGGATTATTATATTGTATTATTATATTGTTATTAGTGAGTTCTGTAATTCACTAAATATTTTATAAGATGATCATGTGAATTCTCTGAATCCTGTTTCCTAAAACAGATGACAACATCTTCAGGCTCTTGTTTATGCAGTCTAAATTACTGATTAATCTATCTTAATCTCACTGTTCGTCACTTCCATATTCCATTAAATGCTTAAAACTGATTTTAGCAGCTGCTGAACATTGTGCCCTTTCTCTTCCCTGTCAGTTGCTGATATTCCGTGGGACTTTCTAGCGAGTGCCGTAATGATCCATACTTAGTCAAAGTTGTGACAACATTAGGTATTACAGTTCCGCCTGTTGTACCTTATCTTGATTGTCGCTGAGAACGTGCGTGAAAGCAACTGGTGTGATAGCCTTCATATAGTGTCGCAGCTCGATAATCCAGCATTTAAAGTTTCCCTAGCAGTTTATTTTTAAAACTGTAGTAGTGAACTTCTAAACCACTATATATACATCTCAGTAAGCATGTCTATAGAGTCTTTAAGGAACACTAATGTAATCGTCTATGATGTACTTAAGTGCACCAAGAGTCTTAAAGTGGCATATAATAGAAGGTACTCTATGTCATTAGCAGACTTCACCATATGTGCCTGCGAGTGTGTTGCAAAAAGGTGACGGTGAAGGAGGAAGCAAGTGGGAGGTGTGAATATAGGAGAGAGCAACGTAAGAGGTGTGATATACCACAGCTCTTGAGCCACCAGGTCCGAAGTGTGGAAGTGCTTTGGGTATGAAGGTGTTGAGTCCTGATGAAATTAGGTCGGGGCCACGGCGTATACTTTTTTTCAGCTTTAAGGTACTGTATAAGGAAGCATAAATCAAAATTGTGTTGGAATGTTTACAGTGTAATATAACCATTTGCAGGAAAAAAGAGATTTGTGTAAGAATCTCTACTGAAATTATCTCCAGAGGAAATACAGATGCTGTTGTAATGTTCATGAAGTTTTGCAAGTAGATTCATCTCCTCCTCCGAGTTCTCTCTCATCTTTCTGGTAGCATGGAGACTGACTCTGACCTTTTCAACCACTGTATCACATCTTTCTGTGTCCATTGCTCTGTTCTAGAGCACACTCATACTTTATCCTGTCCAGCTTCAGTAGCTTTCCCTTTCTTGCAAATAATCAAGCTTAGAGTTGGAATTGTGTTCTGTGCCCGCAGAAAACCTTAGAGTGCATTTTGTGTGTTTAGGCTTTTCAGTTGTCAGTAACTCTGAGAATGCATTTTTCTTACTAAAAATAATTTTTAAAAGTTCAGTCTCTTCTTTTGCAGGGACAACACCTCTACCTGTTCAAACTATTCTGATGAAACTCTTTATTTTTCTTAAAGCATATATTCCAAAATTCTTGGGGGATAACATAAATTTTATAAATTTGAACCATAAAACATTGTATAGTGAAAGATGATTCATCATAGGACTTCATATTCTAGCCAAATGCGATTAAAAAATAAAATTCACAAAGCGTCAAGAGTTTTTTTACTCTAGTAGCTGAGTCTGGTAGTCCTTTGCTGGACACAAGTACCATGGAAGTGAAACACATTTTCTTTCATTCCAGCCAATTAGTGAATCAATTTGTTGTACAACATATACGGTGTAAACTTTATATAGAGTACTTATTTTGGCTGAATTGCTTGAGCTTTCGTCCTACCCCAAATCTTCTACAACTACCTTAAAATCAAGATAAATAATGCTGTAAGCTCCAGTTATGATTCCAGTGTGCAAATCCAATGTCTTTTTAGCTCAGATGTTGTTTTGCAGTAGGATCAGATCAAATCTGAGCCAGCTGGTTCACCAAAGATGAATCTTTAGTCTTGGACTGTTCTTTTGCAGAACATGGTATCAACTCAGAAATTAATCCTTAAACTTCAGCAGCTTACTCAGTTCTCTTCTTTTACTGAATGGAAGGGTTTTTTTCAAAAGCAGGCCAGAGTCTTAGAAAGACACAAACATTACCAGTACAGAAGTAAAATAGTCTTCTTTGAATTTTCCAGTATATCCCTTCAGTTAATTTTGTCAGCATGCCTATAAAAATATATGCTCTATTTCTTCTGGAACATGCTGTTCAAAAGTAGGTGAAGCCTGGAAGAAGTGTTCAACAAAGTTGTTGCTGGTATGTGGGGAAAAAAAATCTCTCTGAGCAGGGAGATTTTATTTTGTTCTTAAAAATGCACTTCAAATTATTAATAACTTAAAAATTATTACTTTTAATCTTAGCCAAAGCTGTTCTTTTCTCCCTCATACCAGACTGTCTTGGAATGCCTTTTGGGGACTGTTTCTGTTCCTTCCCCTATTGCACATAGGGGTGTTTGCCCTCTTATTCTAGCTGGATGAAAGTAGATTTTTGTCTAGGATTGCACGTTCGTTGTCCTGGATTTTAATGTAAGCTCTGAGTAACTTTATCAAGAATGATTTAACAAAACATTTCTGTATTGCCGTAAGTTATATTTATAACTGTGAATAGTTATGCATTTTTTTGACATCTTTTCTCCTGTTTGTTTTTCTCCTGTTCATTTAAAAAGTCTTTTCATTGTACATAGAGATTTCTTTATGACAATATAACCAGCCATCCAGAAAATCCTCTTATTTTCCCCACGACAGTAGCTGTGCACAGGGAAGAGACCAGAGTACATTCATTCACATCTCACCGATGACAGCCAGGAGCTGTACCCAGGAGTACTCACAGATTTGTACACTGTAGTTCATTCTTGACAAGAAGTACTTGTTCCCAAATGCTAGATCTGACAGTAGGCCCCTACACGTTTTATTTCTCTGAGATAGTTAGTTATGGTTCTGCTTTAGCTGTGTACCTTGCTGAGAGTATCACAAAGCATCCTTCCACCCATGTTGAACCCTCAGGCTCCTTACAGGTGCATTACTGTGATTTCCTCACCATTAGACCAGTTTCCAGGTCCCAGCCAAGGTTAACCAACTAGAGCCATCATTTACTGACTGGGTTTTCTTTTAGGCACCTTTAACAGTAAGTCAGGACTCAGAAAAAACACAATATTTATTCTTTCATCCTCAAATATAAAATATATGAAAGCAGTGAATAAAGTAGAATCCTTAATGCATAACTCCCATACTAGGAAATAACCTCCTTGCTCATGGCGCAGCTGAAGCTATGATACTCTGTCTGAATTGGGGTTAACAGCTTGTATCTTTTGACATACTCCCTCACTCAGTCTGTCAGCTTTTTGCTGACATGCAGCTCTTACAACTCATCTCTTCAAGCTTCCATCTGCAAGGCTGATCTTTGGTCCCTGGCATTTAATCTCCCTCTTCTCAGGTGCAAAAGAAAACCTCTGATGCCAGCTGAGAAATTCTTTCACAAGTATGAAATTGGCTCCTGTATTCAAAGAGATGATTCTTATCTACGTACTTCCTTTCTGCCCAGGTTCTATAATGGTCTGTTTATATGTACTGTTCTTTAATTATCCATCTGTTCATGCTGGCAGCAGAACAAAATTGAACAGGAAAACAGCCTGACGTAACACAATACAGACATCTTAGCAGTTGATTTTTACATCTTGCAGAAATGTTGGTCCTTACGGTCATAGTTAGCGAGACTACATGTTGCCCTGTATTTGTGTGTGATACAGTCATGGTCAGTAAATGTCAGGACTTAGATGTCTTAACACTAGATCCACACATCTAGATGCTAGATCCATATACTACGTTATTATTGAACAAATGTGTGTTATTCTTCCATTTATGCACTTGGCTGTTGTTTTGTGGAAGATCTTCCTCTTGATCGTTCAGTGCCTGCTTTTTTGATTTAAGCAGCCCATACTGGTTTGCACCAGCTCTCTGTGCAAATCTGAACCCCACTGGGAAGACCTTCCAAAGCATACGATTGCAATAAGATCTACCAGTTCCATTAGCATCCAGATATCACACAAAGGCACGTATTTAAGCATCAAAGTGGCTTTCCTCAGAACCCTTGGTCACTTGACCCTTCCTCATCGCATGACTGTATTTTTATAACGCTGCAATCTAAGTCTACATCTTTATCCAAGATCTGCTACAGTTTTGTGCCTTCCCTGTTCCTTTCGTTCTTTCCGCCTCTATGAGAGGAAAAGCTGAAACTGAAGCCAAATGTATAACATGGCTCCTGGCCAAATTCGGTTCCAGTAGCCATGTGCTCAAAGCAAGCATTTAAAACTTTGCACCTGCATCTCAGCCTGCACTGGCTACTGATTCTGCAGGGCTATATGTGGACTCCTATACCACAGCTGGTTTATTCTCCGATTAAGATTTTTTTTCCCCATTTTGCACCATTTACCCATTACTTCTTATCTAAATGCATAATGCTCCTACCTTGTCTCCAGCAGAGCCCTGATTTCAGTTTGGAACTGGGGCTCTGCTTTTGTTTGCCTTTTTAAAAGCATGCCTCAGGTATACTGTTCTGGGCTGGCTTTTCTCTCTCTCTTTTTGTTTTTGTTTTTTTTTTGGTTAGTATATTATTGAATGTGACTCTTCCAGGACATGCAACTTCATACTTCTGAATGAACTAATCAGGAATGGCTTAGATCAATAATTGCTGCAAGTCTTAATGCAAAGTTGAAGCTGAGAGTACGTTAACAAAAAGCTTTCATTCTTGCACAAAGTTTTAATTAGCCATCCTGTTGATCTTTCCAGTTCAGTGCCTCACAAAGGACTCGAAGCTTTCTTTTATGGACCAGTTTTTCCATTAATTTGAATGTTTTTCTTTTTTGGCACAAGAATTCAGACAAAAATCTTTAGAGTTCCAACAAAAGTATAAGAGGAAAATGGAAAAAGGGAAGAAATGCTCAGTTTGTGTGTGTGTGTGTGTATATATATATGAAACATAAGCGTGTTACAGTAGACTTATAGTATTGCATGCTATTTCAGGATTATAATGGATTCTTAAGCCATGCTTCACTACTGCTGCTACTGGAATTTACCAACGCTATAAAAATAAGTAGTTTGTAAAGTCAAAAGAGGAAGCACACCTGAGAAAACACTTTGGCTGCAGATTTTTACCTTTGTTCAAAGTTGCTTTCTGCTATGTTTTGGTTTGCATCTTTGCTGGGGCATTGATGCTATTACAAAAGCACACTTCTATGGCAACAGTACTTTTCTTTCTACTTGGCTTTGAAGTAACACTTGCAGAAAATAGGCAATTTTAAAAAATACATGGAGAAAACCCCGAACAATTCCAGAACCTACATGTTTTCTCACAGATCACTGCAAATCTAGAACTAAATATCTTTTTTTCCTTCCAGTACTGCTACCTGTAGGATAGTCCAAGTTTGGGTTCTAAAGAAGGAACAATTATCCTTTTTTAGAAGAAGTAAAAAACCAAACCAAAACCCACAAGCAAGCTAAAAAGTAAAGTGGATTTGACTGTTCTTCAGAACAGGAAGTATTACTGAGATCCATTTTCATGGACCGTAGCTGTTACTGGTATTTCAAGATGATTGTTGGCAGTGTTTTCCCTTCGGCAGTTCTGTAGGACTTTAAGTATTTCATCCTTGCATGGTTTATGAAAACAAAGTATAAATACCAAACTAGCACAGCTCTCGCAGAACAACACTATTTCGGCAATATTCATCACAAGCTCATTCTTCGGAGTTCCAATGCTCTTCTGTAATTTGAATGTTGTCCTGAAGAGAATCATAACATTATAAAATAGGCGGCAAATAAATATTGTTATGCTTATAATGTACATAGCAGGATAAGTACGAATGTGCTGTTGTAAGGCTGGAGCTTCATCAGGTGCTGCTTTAGTGAAGAGAACAGCAAAAAAGAGTATCTGAAGAAATGATGGGATTCCAAATCCAAAGGTGAATTTAACAATCTCATATTCAGGCCATGCAAATAATGGATCTAACTGGCAGTCTGTTTCCAAGTCATAGTTGTCTGTGCTGACCAGTACAGCTGCAGTCAATGACAAACAGAAGGCATACAGAAGTACAAATCCAACACACAATATGGGTCTTTGGGTTGCTTTGCCAAGAGCAGTCCTTGGTGGAAATCTCTTCAGTAATAGTATGAGAAGCACCAAAATCAAGACATACTGAGAATTTAAATAACTGAAATTGAAAAAAAATGAGAGTACATTACACGTAAGGTATGTTGCTTTTAAATAGTCAGGTCTAGGAATGACAGTAAATGATAAAAAAATCATTATAATATTGCTGATGGTGAAGTGTAGAAGAAGTAAGTCTAAGTTTTCTATGACTTTGTATTGCAAATAATTCTTTATGAAAATGATCAAAATACATATGCCAGCTATTAATCCCATGGGTACAAAAAGGGCAATGTAACAGTGCATCAGCCTCGATATGATGTTCTGAGAAGCTATGAAGGCTTCAATTTCTTCTGGGGAGTTGAAAGCCAAGTTCTTGCTTGGGTAGCTGATCCATGTCATGTTGTGAGAAGTCGCCCTTCCTTCCATACCGTGCTTATTTCCTGTTTGATGGAGTTTGAAACTGAAATGGAAAAGGAAGGTTAAACAGATTTTGAAGTACAGTTTGTCATGTCTCTAATTTGTGCATGAAATATTATGTGCAGTCAGGAGTATGAACCATTTGTTTGGAACACATGTAGTAATTTTTTGGTGGATTTTATGTTCCTATGTTAATTTCAAGCTAACTTGCATAATATTTTTAGCCAGGGAAATCTGCCTTTTTTTTTTTCTTTTTTTTTTTTCTTTTCCTTTTTTCTTTCCCCCTGGTTCCTGCTCTCATCACTACCCCCTTTTCCTCACTTGATGCAGAGAGGACTGTGCTGCAGCTCAGCTTTGTACACGACAGCCAGGATTCAGCACACTCGTGTTGCCCGTAGAATAAATAGGAGAGTTGGCTGTTCAACGAGTGAGGAAGGAGTTGGCTCTGTGATTAGGTGGAGCCGCTTTTCCTCACCATCTTGCCAAAAGAGGGGAAGGCAGTACGCAGGGCAACTGCACTGTGTGGGTTGCAGCTACAGCCACAAAATAGCTTCACGGTATGGTCACAAGGGTGAGAATTTTGGATAATTTGGACCCAGCTGACAGTCTCAGGGCTCACACCGCATACTGAGGAAAATGCAAAGATAATCACAATATGAGGCAAGAGTCACATTCCTTTCTTTGTTTTAGTTCTGCTTCCTTTCTGTTATGAAAAAAAGCCTTTCATAACTGCAGTCTGTACCAAGGAGCCCATATAAAATTAATGTGAATGTTTAAGAACTGTTACGAACAAACTGCTTTCATACTAAAACATCTTTATACATGAGTGCTGCTGTCATTTTTAGATGTAGTTGTTGCATAAAACTGCAAAAATAATTCTTTTCTGCATGCTCAAATTATAAGCCTATAGATAAAGTTTTAGCAAGGAACATTTTTTAGAGCTGTGTTATAAATTCCTGAAAACAGGGAATTGTAAGAGTAATATGGATAGGCTCTTAGCTATAATGACTCTGTGATATGTTGATGCTATAATTCTGCTACCATATAAACATTTGGAGGATCCTTTTTTAAGCCAAAAAGCTTTGTAGGAGAACATAATATGTACTCAAGAAAAACTGAGTGTAATAGAATATGGATTTATACATTTTATAGACCACCTAAAAGTATAATTGGCTCACTTTCTAAAAGAAAATTTTTGTACCTTGTACTAGTTGATGCAGAAAATAACATTTCTTTAGTTTCAAAAGATAATTTTTAAAAAATATAAAATAATGAGCTCACTATTCCTAATGAGTTTTAGTCCTTAGTTTAAGCATCGTCCTTCGTACAGAAAAAAGTTATACAGGCATTTTTACAGTGTCAAATGTTTTCTGGACAAAAATTCCTTTATTCACAAGGATTTCAGTTTTGTTAGATTAGCATTTGGTGTTTTCGCCTTGTTCAGCTGTATGCAAAGCTACAATCAATGTATGTGGACAGTACAGCAGGCAAAGATAGGACAGTGGAATTATCCTTATAGAAGTTTCTATACAGTCAGATTAGTAACAAGAGTGGTATACTTAGTTGTACATAATGCATTTCCCATAAATGATGATAACTCTTAAAGTGAGAGTAACTTTAAATTGGTAAAAGTTCATAAAGATGCATTAATGTTTTTAAGCAGTGTTCATTATAGATAAGTCAGTGTCTTAATACTGTTTGACAGTTCATTTGTGGTTGTTACCTCTGACACTACTTCATATTTCTGATATTTCTAATCTCTCCTCAAAATTGGAATTCTAATACTGTTTTTAATTAGAAAAGTTGACTTATCAAAGTAGCTTTGATTAAGTGTGTATATAATCTTATATAATTATAATTTCATTTATATAAAACTGTGGAGTTATGTTTTGATTCAGCAGTGTTCTTTGTGCCCTTTTAAAGACAGAGTTTTTTCCTTTCTAGAAAAGGTTATTTTTGGAGAGGTTTCACTACAGGAAGGACTGATACACCCAGGGAAGTTTTTGTGTTACAGGTACACTTGAAGGGGGGGGAAAGTTGGCTGGTCAGACTCTGCTGTGTTCTAATCTCTGAGCTGGAGTACCCTGTGTAGGAACACACTGATGGGCAAAACTGATGGAAGTCTCTGCAGCAAGTTAAGAGTCAGTTTAATTTTGAAGCTTGAAAATGGATTGTTAAATATGAACAATCTTAAGAAAAATGGAGTGAAAATCTTTTCAAAGATAAGTGTTGGGAGGAAATATTGTTGTCCTGTTAATTGAGGAAATGTATCTTAAATGCTTGCAGTAGCGCTTTTGTTAATGTTCAGCTGATTTTTAATATGAACCACAAAGAAGGGTTCCTGTTTGTACTGAAGTGCTTAAACTGAAGAGCGAGAAGAATTAAAAGGAAAAAACCCACCCCAAACCACACAGCCCAAACCTCGCAACTCTAGTCAACTGGTTGGCCTTCTGTATTTCTTCATACTAGTGATTTCTCTTTTTCAGATTTCAATTTCAAAGTATCTCTTTTGAAATACAGCTGATCAGTCTGATTTCTAAATCACATTTTATGCTTAATGCGGAAACACTGGGCGGGGGGGTGGAATCTAGAAAATTTCTCATTAATCAAGTTGTGGCAATGCTTTCTCCTTTCCTTTGGCTCTATGGCTGAAAGTGATTTACTGTGGCATTCAGTCAGATGCAGCCATGGAGCTTGACAGACTTGCTTCTTCTGGCTTCCTTCTGCTGCTTTGATTTCTATTTTATTATTTCCTGGAAATCTAAAGACCATGAAATTCTAACTTTTACAATTCATCTCTTCTTAAATACTCAGGAGAAGTCTCAAGAATGAAGGAAACAGCATAAGTCAAATTTTGACCTATTAGAAGAGAGATTTGATGCTTAATCTGGGAAAGGGTAGGTCCTTTGTGATGGAGAGAGAAAGAATGTGGAACCACTTGAGCATCTGCAGAAAGCTTGTTATCATCCCACACTGTAGTTTCAGGAGGTTAAGAAATATTTACACTTTGAGCTCTTTCACCAGAGTCTCCAGTGTTACCTTCTAGTGCCATCAGACCTTTTGCAGGGCTGAACATGTGAATTGAGTTCTGGCACTGGGAAGGTCTCTACTGTCTTCTCAACAACTTTTATGCTATGGGCCTACTAACCATGCTCGCTGCCCTTGCAGGGAATCTCAGAATAGCTTAGCAACATGAAACCTTTATGGTAGAATAACTGCAAAGGAAACAACGGACACAGTTTTGGGTTTCACAGGAAATCATATGGCCTTACATCAAAAATGCCAAAACGTGTTTACATGTGCTCAGGATCTGGCCTTGGTACTGATACTGGGTTCATCTTTGACCACAGCCAGGTATTTTTTATTTTATTTTGCTGCTCTTTGGGCATTTAAGACAAGGTAAGGAACATTGGACATCATGCAGCGTATTCTGGTAGTTGCAGCTCACTGTGTAAGGAAGTGCATCAGTTTGGTTTCTCTTTCTGTATCCACCAGTTTGCATGCTGTGATATTTTGATGATGGACCAGCACAGTATTACGGAGAGGCTATCGATGTGCTGAAATAGTTTCAGCTGGGTTACAACTTTCATTTGTAACCACGGACCATTATTTAACATTACAGTTAAATAATAACAATGATGTTAATATTTCTCTTACTCTCCACCTAGACATTGTTATTCTAACATAAGTGTGTCTTTTAATTTACCTAATCTGGGGAAGGATATAAACTAAACAAAACTAATCTATTCAATTTAGAACTAAAACACTCACTTGAGGGGAAATAACAGTGCAACTAAATCTGTATAATTATAATCAGTATAAGTATTAAAATTCTGACTTAAGGAAAAATTTCTAGATGTGCTGTTTTAAGGGAACTTCCAGAAAATCACCTTAGGTTTACCCACACAAACGAAATTTTACTGAAACAACAAGCTGTTTGCAGCTTTGTCATTAGTCAGTATGAGGATAATGCTTGTGTGAATTCAGTAAAGTGTTCATCACAGAAGAAAAAATATCTGCCATCAGTTTGTAGCTTATTCTGAAATATTTTTGATTTGGCAAATAATATTAAAGTTAACACTGTAGACATGATTTCCC
>NW_010141970.1:0-246 GCF_000699245.1 Pterocles gutturalis
GTGCTGTCTCCTGGCCAGGTGCAAATCTCCCTTTGGCTTCGGCGATGCTGTGTGGATTTATCGGGCGATGCTGATGGCCGTCAGCCCAGCTCCTTCCCCACGGACAGTTTTCAAGGACTTCTCTTTACAGCTGAGACCGTCCAACTCATTCCACCCATGGGGCGTTTGGCGTGCCCGCACCGGCCGGGCTCAGCCCACGCGCTGCTCGGCCGCTCGGGAAGCAGGAGGCTGCAGGCGCCTGGGGAG
>NW_010141970.1:294-563 GCF_000699245.1 Pterocles gutturalis
CGTGGCCTGGCAGCGTGGGGAGGAGTGATTCAGTGGCTTGTCAGCCCGGGGTGTTCGGCACGCCGAGCTGCACAACTGGACACTCTCCAAGTCCAGCAACTTGTTTTCTGCAGATGGAGCCGGGACCGTGCCGCGGGCTGACGTTTCATTTGCAATCCAACATACCCTGACCTCACCCATGGCCGACTGCGGAGGCTGGAGCAGGACGGGATGCTCGGGAGCCTGAGGGGCAGGGATGTGGCAAGGGGGTTGGGGTTCCTCTGCTGCCG
>NW_010141970.1:650-979 GCF_000699245.1 Pterocles gutturalis
GCGCTAGGAGCCGTCGCAGTGAGCAGGATGGAGGGAGCCTGCCCAGGGGAGGGGGCTGTGTTTCTGGGAGCCCAAGTGATGCTTGGGGGAGCCTTGCCCATGCATGTCCCCAGGGGCTGGCAGGGACACTGCCCTGGCCCATCACTGACTCACGCCAAGCTATGTCACCTCACGTTACCCCTCATGGGGTCTGGCTGGAGCTGTGGTGCTGGGGACATGGGAAGGGGCATCCCTGTGGTTCCAGCCCACCCACCCCCGGTGGCCCCATGGCCCTGGATCTGGCCCCACGGGCTGTGCTGGGAGGCACTGGGTGCTCAGGGTACAGCCGT
>NW_010141970.1:1650-2122 GCF_000699245.1 Pterocles gutturalis
GCGAAAGATGGGCGCAGGGGACTGACCCCCCCCCGAGGAGCAGCGTGTGCTTGTCTTGGCAGGGTTCCACCGGCGGCAGAGAGCCATGGCTGCGCACACGCGGCGTCAGACATCATCATCGTATTAATAATGGAAGGGCAGCGCCTTCAAAGCTCTTCGCCCTGTGCCGGCGAGAGCGCGGAATGCAGAGGAGCTGCGTGAGCCTCATCCCAAGCAGCCGTGGGGAGAGCGGCGTGATGCTCGGCCAGTCCTCTGCTGGGCCACTGACCCAAGGTGACAAAAAATGTGCCAGGTCCCTCCAGCTGTGGGTTTGGCTTCCAGGGGGGGTCTCTGCATGGGAGCAGGGCAGCCGGCAGTGTCCCCCAGCTCCTGTCCCTGTCACCACCCCATGCAGGCTCCACCGTCCCCCCATCCGTGGCCATTTTCGGCTGCTGGGGAAAGAGGCTCTCCTGCAAGGCCAGGGCGCTCCGTC
>NW_010141970.1:2132-2546 GCF_000699245.1 Pterocles gutturalis
CCCCTCCTGTGCCAGGGGCTTTTCTTTCCATCAGAGGAATCGATAGCTCGGACAAGGAGACAAACTACCCGCAAAGAGGTTTTGGGCTGCAGCCAAATGTGGGTCGGTGGCAGCTGTTCCCAGAGCATCTCTTCTGCTCGTCTTTTTGGGTTTCCAAAAAAACGTTCTTTAATGCCCCCCCCCATCTTTGTCCAGAGCATCCCTGAGCCTGGTCACTTTGTGGGGGTCTCGGCAGGACCAGACCAGGGGCTGAGCATCTCATCACCTCCCTTCTTTTTGACAAACCCCCTCTTCCATGTTCCCCCCGACTGGGGTGCCTGGGGCTGGGAGGGTTTTGCTGTGGATGCCCCCCTTTGGGGAGAAAGGAGTCAAACCCCCTGTACCGGGCACAGGTGGAGCACCCCATGCCCACCC
>NW_010141971.1:0-8301 GCF_000699245.1 Pterocles gutturalis
GCGGTGTTTGCAGACTGTGCCAAGAAGCAGCGGGGAGCGGGCAGCTGCAGGGGCTGCCGGTCTGGGGGTGCCAGGGTTCGGCCCCGCTCCCTCGGTGCGGTCAGGTTGAGAAGCCGGGAGGGTGGCTGGAGCCCGGGGCCACGAACACCAAAACGTTTATAGTGTATCTATGAAGAAGCGAGAGAAGGGAAGAAATTGTCTTTGTTTCACTATTTTTGCCAGGGGGGATAGGTAACATTCACGAGCCCTTCCACATTAACGTCCTTTAATTTTGGTTTCCGCAGCTTACGTTTTCGAGGCTTTCCAAGGGCACCCACGCGGGAACAACCCCCACAGCGTGTGAGCTCCCCCTCTGCCCGTTCAGCAGAGGCTCTGAGCTGTGCAGCCCAGCCCGCCGTGCTGGCTCTGGCTCGCTGGCCCTACCTCCTCCCCACACACTAAAATACCCACCGAAACCCGCACCTGCTGGAGACACAAGTAAGATTAAAGAACAATGCTCCACTGCACGAAAGGTACTGTAAAATGTAATGGCAACCTGGTATTGGAACACAGAAGAACCTGTTTTCCTTGTCTATACAGTGGAAACATTTTCTTTCCAGTGAAGGGAGTAACAGAGAGGGCAGGCGGCAGCGTTAGGTTTACGGTTGGACTCGATGATCTTAAAGGTCCTTTTCAACCTAAACGATTCTAGGATTCTAGGATTCTAAGATGAGGTGGAGGCACAAAGAAGGAGCTTCAGGGTCAGGTTCTTGCTTCCCAAGCAAAAAACAACCAACCATCACTACCAGCCAAAAGAAATCTTATATATTTTATTTGCCTTCCATGGACTTGTATGTTTCACACATCTTTTATTATCCCATCACACCTCCAGAAAGTTGTTGTACCTTAGCCTGAGATCACAGGCTGCAGCATGAGATTTTGGCAACCTCCCTTCTGCTACAGCTGTTAAAGGAGATTTAGCCTCCAGCGGAATTGATTCATTCCATCGCTTATGCCAAATATTAAGTGACTAAATCAGCTGTTGGGGTGGTTCCTTATGCAGCCAAAATCATCAGCTCCCATGTGCCGTCCACTGGAGGTATCACCACCTAAGCCAGACCAACACTGACGTATTGAAAGACCAGCTAATTACATTAAACAGTGATTACATCACATACAGCTCATATCAGTTTTGCTATCACCAAAGAACAGCAGAAGCTAAGTGAGACAATGAAACAGCAAAAATTCTGGTTTTAGCCCAAGATACAGGCTTGAGAATTGAAATTAACAGATATCTTAATCCTTCATCCTAATTTCTGCAGGAGATGAAGCAATGAAAATCATGTAGGGATTTTTGTCTTTAAAGTATGTTCCCTTAATACCCTCAAATAATAATCCTTAAATGCATTACTTCTTGCCTTCATGGGGTTTAAGTGGATTTAAATAATTCCTAGACCTTGCACAGTCCCTCTATGGCTAAATACCTTTTATCCTCTGTACCTGCATGTATTTTGCTAAGCAAGTGTCATGGTGTGGTGCATTAGAAATAACCAGATGGGCAACACCGACATCTGTGGTACTATCAGGAGCTGCTGAAGAGATAATTGTGGTGTCAAGAGGCTGTGGTGGGGAACGAGTAGCAAGCACAGATGAACTTTAAGAGCAAACAGACCATTTTAATTCAATATTCCAGAATGGGAAAGACAAATAGAGACATCCCTGCAGAACTGTTTTAAAAGACTGGTTTCTATGAAATCTCAGTAGTGTTATGGGCATATCCCATTTGTCTGAGAATATTTACTTTTCTGTTGTTTTTTTGAGAGTCCTATATGTTTGCTCAGCTGACTCATCCTGATCCCCTTTGTTGCCCATAGGCACTTTTTGTCACTGCACGTCTACATGCTTTATATCCAGTCTCTATATGGGTTACAGTTGTCTCTTGGGCGAGCTGGACAAAGTGAAACCTCCAGGTTTATTTCAACTGATTTGAACTGCTGCCAAGGCAAGGGCCACATTCTAAATCTCAGGAACTGAGTTTTAAAAATCTCATGGGCACAGATCTAGTAAAGAACAGAGCACTCAGTTGCCATTTATTTCCAGAAGGTATTTCTGCATCTTCTTAAGGTTGAATTTTATGAAGACTCCCCCCATCAAATTCTAGCCTTAAGCTGTGGTTTGGTTTTACACATGGCTATGAGGCAGTTTGCCTTCTACAAAAAACCCCAATGGTTTCAAATCTAGTATGATTGGATACTTGATTGTGATCTTTGTGAAGGGACCTGGAGTTCAGCAGAGAAGCAGACAATATTTTTTTCCCCAGAATATACCTTATAAAATGGAAATGTTTATATAAAACAAGGAAATTTGAGCTTTTTCAGAAATCCATATAAAATAATGAATTTTATAAGTCTAATTCAGCTCCACGCAACATTGTCATTTGAAACATATCCTCATTCCTATTATGCAAAAGAAAACTTCATTTTAGGCTTTTATATCTATACAATTAACAGATTACTAAACAAACATAAATCTTCAACCAATTCCTCCAAGCAGATGCCCAAACCACACCAAGTACCGTGAGAAGTGCTCCTGCTTGCTAGGTTTGTGGGCAGCCGTCAGGTAGTACCAGAAGACAGGTACCATCTGGGGATGAAGAGTGACTGGCCACCACCAGGAGGTGGTTTCTTCAGGTCAGGATCAAGGAAAGTAGCAGGGCAGGTTAGAGTATTTTGCAGGATCGTCAATCTGACATCTTCCGACAATAGTAGATTCACACCCAAAAACTATAAATAAGGAGAAATATGTGTTAACTGCAGCATATGAGCAGAAAACCTTCTATGTGCCTCCAGAAAAAAAACATCATCTGTCTATTTGGGAAAAATAAAAAGCATATGCTTGGAGCTGTTATCATATAAACACATGCCTAGAACATGAACTTTTCCAGCAAGCAAGTAAATTGACTTGTCACTCAACATAGTTTCTATATACTGAAATTCAAAGTAATTAGAAGACAGCTGCTGGGCTCCATTCAGAAATGTTTGATTTATTTTTATAACACTCAGGATATTTTGTGTGTTTTCAGAGGTATTAGATTTCAGTTTGCTACAGTTAATGTAATAGAATATTCTGTAGTCGTTATTGACTGCAACTGCCAACATACAATTCAGGAATTAAAGTCCAACGTAGAGAACTGGCGATGGATATTGAAAACAGTTTGTGCTCATACTTTACCTTTACAGCCGATGTTTAGAACTGAGTTGGTTTTCAAATTACAAGGGGATGTGCAAGCTGGTTTAAGAGAAAAGCAAATGTCCACAGACATAGCACTGTGGTCTGTGATCAGCAGCACAAGGAGACTGGGCTGGTCTTTGACTTGAGGCCGGTTTGGCCTGACAGGAACAGATATCTGGAATTTAAAGGTTATGACAGTAGACTTGGCAATACGTGATGGCATTCAGTATATCCTCCTGCATCAGTCTGGTTACTCTTTTCTCATTAGGGACAGCATTTTCTCATTACTAAATTGGCTTATATGGTCCGAAAGTGCTTGTGCTTTCCCTGTGAACTGAAATGAAGTGGTGCCCTGGAGACTCTGAAGAAATCTTGGTGCAAGAGGAACCTGCCTATCTCCATCAGGGTCATGAGGTTTAAAAGTGACCCAAGTGCCTGCTTTTCAGTGACATTGGGACTCATGGCATTTCCTATCACACTGAGGGCTGACCAACCAAATTCTGCCTGCATGCTCGTGTCCCTGCCTAAATTTTACCTGAAACTGTAATTGTAGAAAAATTTAACTTTCTCTTGCTGAGGAGGTGGGGGTAGTGTGTGGCTGTTGTCCTGATGGTAGCCAGAGCTCAGTACCTTTCCTGTCCACTCCCCAGGGACCTCTTGGATGCTCCAGTCTGGGTGTCCTCTAACTAGCAGGATATAAAGAGCAGTACTCGTCTGGCAGCATCTCACAGCACTGCTGATGGAAAAATCATGAGGCTTTGGAGGCAGAGTCAGAGTCCCCAAGCATGCTGTGCCATGAGACTGTTTTGCTGTGCAGGGCTTCCTCCTGGAAATCCAGAAACATTTCTCATACTGGAGAGATGCTCAGTCATCTCTCAGGAACATGGGTGATCAAATACTTAAAAGCCAGAGACTGCCTGTGGTGAAATAACACAGCCCTTCTCTGATGGCAGCAGATAATCGCTATGAAGCCACTGGACCCATGAAATTGAGTTAAATCTCCCCCTCTTAACAATACAGTTAACCTCAAAGGTATCGATTCTTTGGGAATCTCTTAGAGCATTTTTGTCTTCCAACATTTACAAGGATTTCCAGTATTTCTTTTCTGGTATCTTAAGTTTGACTGTCTTGAAGTGAAAAAAAAAATTAATTTATAGAAATGTATTAAAAAACCATGAAATACTACCATGCTACGGAACCAGCTCTAGCTACACTTCACAGATATGGGCAGAAGCAGCGCAGTCAGGCACACAGATTGGCTTTCTTTCTGCGCTTTAAAGGATAAGCATTACAGATAGTCCAGATGCCCAGCTCATGCAGAACAATATGAGATTATCAGCCTTTGATAGAAGTGACAAATAATATCAACCTCCTGATTTATTGCAGTGAGTTCTTCTCACTCTACTGCTTTGAGGTTGAGTGTGAGACCTTGGTATGAAGCCCAGGACCTCCTGCTTGTATGACACTTCCCATAGGAGATAAGGTACATGAACAGTAGAGCAGTTTACCCTACTTTACTGATGCAATATTTCAGTTTTAATGCCTGTAGTCTCAATCCCATAGTCTACATATTTTACAGGCTTTTGGGAACATGGATGAGAGAATACACATTACTGTGAATCATAAGGCAATGCACATAACCTGGCTCATGTCTGAAATCTGACATGTACTGTGTATACTTAGCTTGTTCGTATACAGTTTATATGGTAAACACAGCAGCAAAGGATTACTGGTGTCTATTATACTTAAGGTTGCCAAATATTTTCAATTTAATAATTTTCTTTCCTGTTTTCATGTGATCAATTTTCTTAAAGAAATATTCTGTGGCTTCAAATTTCCTTTCTGTGGTTTTTGCCTCTAAATTATTTTCCCAAGTAATTTTTTACAATGTTCTTTCATCCACTTTTGAAGTGGTGATGGTTAAAAAAAAAATAAAAATAAAGAAAAAAAAAATTTCCACGTAGACTAAACCTCACAAACTATGAAAGAGTCACAGCAAAATTAACATAGACATAACCTGCACCGAAGGACAATGTCTTACAGTCATATTTTGATTAATTTTTTCACTAATTTTGTCTGCTTTGTAGTAGGAACCTTTAATTTTGGGAAAGAAATTTAAGAGTTTTGACTGGAAAGGCAGATACTTAGCATCAGTTGTCCTCAGTCCTCAGCCTCCAGATATATTACACTCATTAAGTGTCCCGTTCCTCTGTCTGCATTTTTGTTTCTAAGAAGCAGAGCTCGTACCCTCTTTAGGATGAATAACTTGGAAAGAAGGAATTTACAAGCTCCACAAGTTTATTGGTTCCAGATTTCTTTCCTTTTTTTTTCCCCCTCCACACATAATTTGAGATGCCTTTTCCTTAAAAGTTTAGATAAATATGTTGAAAACATTAATGCATCATAAAGGTCAAAAGATTAAGCATTCAAAAGTCAGCCAACTTCAAGAATTGTTATAGTGACATTTGTATGATCTATATCCATCTCCAAAGACGTAGAGCATCAAGGACAGCTACAAACTTTCTCCATCATCTCAATCTAGTTTCTGAGCTGCCTAAAGAGTTTGTATCATGTTTAATTCTTTGCTCAGACATAAACTAGAGAGAAAAGATTTTACTGTGTCGTCAAAAATTAACATGAAACTCCCCAGATCTTGGTAGGCAAGGTATGCATAAAATGTAATTAACCGTTCTCTGTCACTATAGCACTGGTATTTTCAGGTATGTTCTCAGCCATCCAGAGACTGGGCTTAGACAAAAAAATCTATTACTGGTCACAGTGACATAAACAATTTCAGGAAAATAAATAGACTGCTCCATATATACTAAACTAGATGAATTTTGCTTCAGGGAAAAAAAATCCAGTGAATTTACCTTATAACAATGGCTACTAGGTATGTATTTCCAGATAAGTTTTTCTCTATAGATCAGCTCTGTTAGTGTGAAACTACACACCAGTTATACAGACCAGGACAGGCTGGGAGTGACTTTGCTGTCTCTTTCATATTAGAAGGATGGCTACTCTTCCTTCTTCCCAGCTTAGGGACTTCCAGGACAGCAAGCTGGGCCAACTGCAAGGAATTAATTAATTCTCCTTATCACACTGCAGCTGACGAGTTTGGTTGCAATGTAGCTGTTTTAAAGGGTAATTAAATTTGATTTAATCTTTAACCCTTATTTTCTAAGAAAGTGATAGTCAGGATGGATAAATGCTTGGTATGGTTGTGGGTTAAACCAAAACTAAACTAAACTAAACTAGACTAAACTGAACTGAACTGAACTAAACTAAGCTAAACTGAACTGAACTAAGCTAAACTAAACTAAACAAAACTAAACTAAACTTTGTTTTGGAGCAAATCTGGGAATTAAAATTGCTTCATGTTTTCTCCCCCTTAAACAGAACTAAATCCTGGCTCCTGATAGGCCTGAGAAAGCTCTGACAGAGAGCAGCAATGGCAGCAGGAGCTTCACTGGAAAGGTGAAGAATATTTCTTTCCATCACAGGCATCACCTGGCAGTTACCATGAGTAGCAACATGAGAGGTAGGTACTGGGATGTGGAAGCAGAAATCCTCCTCTCTCTGAAGAAATAGCTTGAATTTACAACTAAGGAAAAAGCTATTCTAAGGACTATATTTTTTCAAACATACCACAAAAGTTCATGTAATTGGACAAACTTTTCTCAGATCATATGTAGGCACACCTGCCTAGAAAGCTGGTTGCTGTAACCAACTCTCAGATTAAAAATTATTTTTTGTCTTCTCTAGTGCCTTTTGCTAAGACTCAGTGTCTTGAACAAAAAGAAGCCACTACGGCTTTTCAGTATGGATTTTTGTATTTGCCTACTCTATAACTGCAGTCCTAGGATATTCTTTAACTGCAGTTTTTCATAATTTCTAGTATCATTATTTGGATCTTCCAAGAACCATCTCACACTTTTTCCATATCTGTTAGAAAAGGAACTGTAGGCTGGGGAACATTGCATCCTTCAGACGTATTTTCACAGAGACTATTTGCATTACCTGCGAGTAAGGACTGAGAAAGAAGCATTTGTCTCTTCCACAACTTTGTTTAGACCTGAATAGGATTAAATTTCCTATTTGACTGCATGTTTTTTTTTTTTTTAAATCACTTTCCCCTCTTCTCAACAACTGTAAAAGGATAAAGGAAAAGGCAAAATCACTTACGTGACACAAAACAGTGCAGTTTATGAGGGAAAAGACACATCTCTAGGTGTTGCAGGTTTTAAAGAAAAGTTAATGTAATCAAATAGTTTGCAAAATAATAAAGGAAGCTTAATGCAGCTTGGAATATGTTACTGATAGAGAGATCAACTATTCTTCCTCACAAATTTTATCAGCATGTTCATGGTACGTTCAGAATGTTGAAACCTTTACATTGCATCTACAAAGTCTACTGCAAGGTGTAGTAAGGGAAAAAAAAAGGAGGTTATTAAAGAAAATCCTCCACTTGGGGAATCTTCTAAGGAGGCCGGAGCTCCTCTCCTTCCAAGAACCAGTGCCCTCAGGGATCATGTAGCACTTGGTGCCAATTGTTTTACTGTCACAACACCCCACGTGGCAATGGGCTTTGGATGGCAGCGCTGGCAGTGGGAGCAGGGTGAGCTGGCTGCTGTGTTTCTGAATGCAGCATGGTTCTGACAACCCTGGTGTGATCCAGAAAGGTACCTTATTGCTTCCTGAGTAGGTTTCACAGGTAAATTAGATGCCTGGTCACACAGAGGTGTTGAAATTTGGAGTGAAATGCTTAAAATTAAATGGTTAAATTCAAAATACAATCTACCAGACCCCCAATATTGATCAGGGAGCTCATCACAGTTGGGTCAGAAATACTGTGCTTTAGCTCTCACCCCTCATTAGGGCATTGGCAACCTGATTTGCTCTGAATTGAGAGTTTGAATTTGTTTTCAGAGACAGTCTGAGTGATAAGCGAGAAATTTTAAGTGAGGTGGGCTGAGAGCTGTTGTAGGGTTGAGGGGTATAGCAAGGCTGTCCTGGGGAGCCTTGTAAGTGGAGAACGCCTGAGCGGGGGTCACATCCTCTACTCCTGGGTTGCGGCAGAGGCAGGGAAGG
>NW_010141971.1:8332-29025 GCF_000699245.1 Pterocles gutturalis
GCAAGAGTTATGAGGCCAGAAGGAAGGCAGGCAAGAAGAAACATCAAATAAAGGCCTAGGGGGTAGGGCAGTCAGCCAGAAGAGTGAAGACACCTAGCCAAATACATAAATAATCCTGGGAAGCCAGAGCAAAACCCAGTAACTCCCCAGTGCCTGCAAGCCTGTGAGGAGCTGAGACTGGATCTTTTGAGGCAAAGGACAGTCTATAGCCTGATGTCCCATCATTTTGACTATGTTTTTGTGTGGCACTACATGGTCTAGTGGGCAATAAGTGTGTTAAAGTGTCATCTAGCACACAGGTGACATCAGGAGAAGCATACAATATGTTTTGTAGTTAGGGCTTTTTTACATTACTTTGAAGATTAAGGCACATTAATTACATCCAAATCCCATGCTGAAGTGCTTTTCTGAACCTAATCTGGGTACATGTATAGTTGTAGTGTACACATGTATATTTGGAGTACATGTTTGGAGACACAATAAATCAGGAGCCTGTCTTAGGCAAGAGGCTGCAAGCCCTGTTGTGACATCTCTGTCCCATTCTCACCCATTAAAGAAAATGTTGCGGTTTGAGTGCTACTCCAGGCTGTGGTTCTCTTTGCAAGGAAACAAGAATCAGCTTATGGTAGCTTCTCCAACTGGATAGGGACTACAGCCGAGCTTTAGGCTGAGGTCATCGCCCTGGGTCAGTGAGGTGCTCTGGCCATCCCCTGCAGAACACAACCCCCGGCTGTCCTGACTGCCTTGCATAGGAGTCCAAATGAAGAGCAATTCTTTATTGAAATCACTTACTTGTGCCATTTTTATCTCCAGTGCAATGGTGACGTAAATAATTCCAGTTCTGCCTTATTATACAGCATATCTGACAAGCAGAGGCCAACACACTTGAGGAAGCAGAGGCCAACATACACTTGAGGAGGCAGAGCCAAGAGAGTGCGTTTAGCCTCAGTACTGAGAGTTTCCTGGATTCAGCAAACTTACCTCCTTTAATTTAACATGGTGTTAAATACAGAACCTACTCAGCTAAGAACCCGGTGCATTAATAGCTGAGTAGGCGTAAGCAGTAGATTGTAGATACTCAAAAAAACCTAATCACAGACATACTGTAATTTATTGTAGAAGGGAAATGCAACCATAATTCACTCAAATAAAATATTAATTCTGGAGCTGGAGGGCAGTATTCTTTCTTCTTTTAAAGTAATATGGATAAATGCCAATATTTCCTATCTGCCTTTTGTAGATGGGTGCACCTAAACAAAATGAATTTCCAGAGAGGTTGAAAACCCCACTACTTTTAACTCCAGAGAGTATGTAGCTGTGGTCTTCAGACCTTAGCCAGGCATATACGAAAAGGCAATAAAATGTTTACATTTAAGACATATTTCCAAATACGTCAAGTTTAGTATCTCTCCCTGTAACGACATTGTGGCACAAAACCCAAAGAATGTCTACCTGAAGAAAACAGAAAAATTGCTGAAATGGAAATCACCAGATTTATCTGCTGCAAGAGGGTGATGTATCTCTGAGTATCTGTCCCAGAAAAGAGGTGGAGGCAGAAACATGAAAATGACAATACAATACTTTGTCATCAACAGGAAACTACTTTCTCACTAGCTGTGAGAAGGTTTGCAAAAGCTATTAACAGATCAAATGTGGAGAGTACTAAGAAAAACACAGTGTAAGCACATTTTATCGAACAAAAATCTTATTGCCATAATGTCCTTAAAAACTGTAATACTCGGAAAACGAGAAATGTATTAGATACATTGACTTAGACCTTCAACAAGTTTTAAAATCAATTCAGAGGCTTATGCAGGCTACAAAAAGGCTGTAAAACAATCGTAATAAGTGTATGGGGAAAAAAAAGCCATATTTTTCTGCAATAATACAATATTGGCCTGTGCTGTGTCCTGATGCTGTTTCACCTTGGGCAGAGTCTCTGAATTTAATGAGAACTGTGGTGTATTAATGGAAGGATGGGACCCAAATTAGATCTATAGGGAGACTTACAAAGAGGAAAAGGGCACTGGTAAAGGAATCAGAGTTGAGACATGTTTAATTCTCTGTGTAAGCAACATGAAGTTAGCTTGTGTAATACCATTCAACTCCAGAAGGAGTGGAAATAGTGGACAAGTTTGCTGATAAGAGTAGGATCTTAGCAGAGGCCAACATAGACAAGTGTGGAAAACACTGTATATCAAGTTTTTTAAATTGATATCTACTGAGCAGTAACATGCTAGAGCATAAGAATTACAATTCAGTCCTGTAAGAAGTTACAAATAGATGAGACCCCCCACTTGTTTTCCACATGAGTTGGTTGTCAGAGTGCTCAGTGTTTTGGAGAAGCACTCAGCACCCTGCATGGCTGCACCTGGAGCACAGGCTCTGCTGCAGGGCAGGCAACACAGCACTGCCCCACAGCCCTGAACCCCTCAACATGGTCCTCAGGAGACACAGCCGTTCCCCACACAGGTGAGGTCTGTGTCAGCCGGCTCTTTCTCAGTACAGATGAAGAACAACAACCCTCTCTTCTGTACAGGGTACAATTTTCAAGGATTGGCAGGTCAGCTGAATCTCAACCGACCTCCCCTGGTTTAATAAAGAACTCTTCTGTCAAGTGTCATCCACTTAACTCCCTTCCCTTTTGTCCATAGAACAGGAGAAAAGCAGCTTGCAATTTTTGTAAAATAAAAAAAAAAAGTATTTTAAAAAATATTTTTCACTGTCTTGAGGCTCAAAGATTGCTGCATTGTCTTGATCAAAAATCCAATAAAAATTGCCTTTGAGCAGACTGTGAGAAACCAGATTTTTGAGTGGAATAGGCCAGTAAGTTTTATGTACTAAAAGATGGCAATAACACGAGCTATAGCTCTGCTACGTCAGCTGTAATAACTCATTATTGACCTTTGGTCTTTGAAAATGTATTTTCTTGTCTACTGCAGGCTAGAAGTGTGGACTACAAACAATGTTTAATTGAGACTGAAGACACAATACTATTCCTTAAGCAATACAAATAAGAAATAATAAGAAATAAGCTGAGGAAATAAAACATCCAGGTTTAGAGAAGAGTATAGTGAACTTAATATCCTTAAAAAAATGTCAACTTGATCTCAGTCAACTTCTCAGATAGCAGCCCTCAAGCCATTAGAATCCATGCAAAATTTAGGATTTGGAAACTGAAGCTATAATGCAATCTTTGGCCCTTTTGAGTGTTTGGTTCCTAGATTATGAGCACTCTGGTTTCAGAGATAATGAAACATGTATAACACGCCAGTAGATGAAGTTTGAAGAACAGGGCGAAAAAAGTAGAAAAGAAAACAAACAACAAAAGAAACTGTGGTTCCATATGGTAGAAAACTACTTGGACACACAGAAGCCACCTGTAGAGTCGCATCTTTGAACGTAACCACAATGGTGAAAAGGACAAATTTGACTTTTTTCCCCCAAACCCCCAATCAGAAGGTACAGTGCCCAGTCTGCACAGGAAACCACAGCTTTTTTGGTTTGTTACGTTCATGTGAGACCGACGGTTGCTATTGCTGCTCCTCATGTAGGGTTGTTGCAAAAACCAGGTGTTTCGTGGGGTACAGAGGGAGCAGAGCTGCCCCATGAGGAGTGAGGTGCTGCGGGGACCCCAGGGCTGGCTGTGCCCCCTGACAGATGCCATCCCATGGGCAGAGCTGGGGCTGGTAACAAAGCCACTGAAAGCTCCTGACACTTTTGGGAAGCAGTGAGCCCAGGAGACAAGCTCCCTATGGTGCTAGGCCCAGGCCTGGCCAGGGGCAGCACAGAGATGGGGCTGGATGTGGGCTGGGATGAGCCAAAAGGGGGTGCAGGTCCCCGTCTGGGGGGTGGTGTGCATGGGAGTCCCTGGGAATACCATTGGGGACAATAGGGCTTGAACGTGCCCTCAGAGACCTGGCACTGAAGTCACAAGCCAAACCAGAAGCATTAGTCTACTGAGGAATTTGAAGCATTTTTGGTAAAGACACTTTTTGGAACAATTGCTTGAGCAGAAATGAGCTGTGCTGCCACCTTCCCCACTCCAGCACTTTCTAGCACAGCCCAGAAGAGGTGCAGAAAGGGAAATTACAGCTGGCTGAGAGCAACGAAACTGCCCATAGTCCTCTGATTTCCCCCATGATTAGGAAAGCAGGATCTCTTACATCATCTCTAAATAATGAGTACACCATAACATCGCTGAAATAACGGAGGCTGATATTTCCTCACCAGCACAGCAATGCAGGCAAGCTCCAGTTTTTGACTGGTTGCTCCAGTTCCCAGTCAGAGCACAGTCCACCGCAGCTGTGCAACCCAACACCCAATTCTATGTGCAAATCTCCGCTTTCCATTTTTGAAAACTCAGTCCAGATTTCCTTTAATTCTGGGGCTTCATGTGCTGTGACCATGTTTTCAAATACCAAACACGCTGACTGCATTTTGGAAGGGTCTCACTGTAAACACACAATGGGTTTTTCTTGCAAACTTCATTGTTCCAAAATTGCAAATGACGTGGAGACGAAAACAGGTCAAAACCAATTTCAAACATGCAATTTCTGTTAAGAACCCATTTCTCACTGTATGAACTCATTTTTTGGGACGTATGCCAAAGTATTGTTTCAAATTTATGTCCATCTCTACCAATGTGGGATTACAACTATGGAAAAGATGCCAGAGGTTATTAAAGGCAAGAGAATACAGAAATAAGGATAAACTTTTGCTTAAAACCCCTATATTGTATTTGGTATCTGTGTCTATTACTGGTCGTATGGGATAATCTGGACATTTTTACTTGAAATGCATATAGGGGTGTGACAAAATGGCTGGTATTAAAACCCACTAACAATCCAAGTAATGCATGTCCACCAGGTAACAAAGATACCATTGATACAGCCATTGGCAAGAGCCCTCGTTAGAGGCTGGTACTGCCCTGTTCCCTGCAGATGCACATTCATCATCTGTTCTGGTGTTGCACCATATGAATGTGGAGACTAGGGTCTCACTACTTTCCTTCCCAGATTAAAATTTACCACTGTTAAGTCTTCTGAACTGGCCACTTAACATTTCTCAATGGAGCAGAAGTCCTTCAGAAGCTCTGGTTTACTTGTGGGTTCTCCTACACCCTTGTTATATACATACACTCATTTACTTAGTGTCAACTCCTAAAAATATTTGATCCAAATATTATACGTTGCTCATAAAAAGATGAGTATACTGAAAAACCTCAGTTTTCGGAAGATGAAAACTACAAGAATACCTGCTGACACATCTTTCCTGTGGGTGTTTTGGGCAACTCAAGAGCAAATCTAATTAGAATGTTGCAAATGGAAATAACTATTGATAACAATTGAGTTTCTTGTATCAGCGTAATTGGTATAAATTTTTTTTGCTCCCTTTCAAATAATTTTTGGAACAGAAACTATCACTATTACGACAACTGGTCGTAGAAGTAGAGGAGGAGGAGGAGTAATCAGACTCTTGTAGAAGAAGAGATTAGACTACAAAAGACTACTTGTGTGATAGCAATATTTGCAGAAGGCTGCTGTTGACAGTACAATATTAAGCATGGCTGTAGTCATCTTCAAGTTCAAACGTAAAAAGCTTAATTTTCCTTGAGAGCTGTTTCTATAAGAGTCACACTACAGAATGCCTTGGATGCAATATCACAGTCTCACTAGCACCTTTCTCAGATAAAAATGTCTGTCCTTGTTGGTCAGTGAACTACTACAATTCTGGCAAAAGCAAATATGTTTAAGCAAAGTCATTGGTGCTGTGGTTTGACGTGTAGAAGAGTTATAAAACATGTATCTGCTTCTTCCCACAATTATAAAAGGGCTCCACGCCAAGCAGGAATCTCAGAGGGCAGTTGACAGATGGATTTGAGCTGGGGTCTCCTGCTGTGGTACGAAGGGATGGAGTGGTGGAGGCTGTTGTGTCTGGACCATCATCACACGGAGCTGTGTCTGCTTCCAGATGCACCCCAAGGAGCTGCACTATCACCTGCCTCTGAGCTATTCCTGCAGTTCCCCTGTCGCTCAGGTCTCTGAGGTGTGTGGGATCCATCCTGTGGTCCTCAGCCCCGTGCAAGTCTGGGTGTGGTGCTCACAGGGCCACAGCTGTTGGTCCTCTGAGAGGTAAAATTTCAGTATATCAGTCTCCAGCACTTATTCCACAGCTGCATCCACTATATCAAGCAAAATAATATAACAACTTTTTTAGTGTAATACATCTTAAGTAACATTTTGGTATTTCCTACAGGCTTTCCTGTCAAAACCTTTAACTGATTTCTACTTCATTCTCTCCATCCACAAAACAAAGCTATGGTAGTGACCTGAGTTGTTTCTTGTGAGGACTAAACAGCTAGCATTTATATAATATTTTAAAATGTTACATGCTGTTTTGGTTAATAAGTCATGATCTAAATTAGTGAGGGCATGATGAGAACCAGCCAAGCCTCTACTGTACAAGAGTACTGTGCCGTACACCTGCTCAGCAAGCACCGAACGTGTTTTATGCACTTCACAAAACAGTAATATTTGGCTTTTATAAGCTGCATTTGCTTCGGCCACAGTGAGTTTTGTTTTATTATCCTGCTGGTAGGTTTAAAACCTGCTTTAAAGGAGCAGTTTGGTGGCAGAAAACAACAGAGCCTCTGTCTCCATGTATCTTCTGCAGCATTCAGCCTCTTCCCTGAGGTGTTGGACTTCAGACACATTTTATTAACATTCTGGAGTTGTACCCTCCTGACTAACCAGCCATTAGCTGGCTCACTGATCCTTAACTGCAGATCACTCTCTCTTATACAGGCTGCATTTCCCTTAGGTTCCAAAATAATTAGTCTCCTGGCTATGGATGTGATTTCCGTTTAAAGGAATGTAGAAGGAGCACCTCAGCCACTGCTGGCGAGCATCCTTATTCATGCTACGCTCCTTCTCTGGTTCATATTCATAGAGCACCAGATTCTAATTCTACTTAATAATTAGGCTAATACTACACATACTAACATTTGCCTTCCAGTGCAATTTTCAGCACGGTAAGCAGGGAGTTGTACACACAGAGCTCCCATAGCAACATGGTATTGTTAACCAAAGTTGTGTGCATAGCTGCCTGTGCTAAAAATTCACTGAGGACCAATTCAGCTGTCAGGGACACAGGGGCAACTCCCATGGGATGTCAGTGGGAGGTTCAGAGAGCAGAATAATCTTATAAAAATATAACTGTGTGTTATGGTAATAGTGGTAATAGAGCTCTGCTAGGTCAGTACTGTGAGCTCGTCTGTTTTGGACCACAGAGATAAAACCCCCCACTCTCTTTTGTCAGAGCTGAGCCTAAGGGCATCATCACTACAAAACATTTGAATATTATTCCTCAAAAATGTGCTCTGCAGTAAGGTGTGATACCTCTATATTAAGGAAGTGATGGTGCTTCCTGATGGGCTGTGTGACTGCAACCATCACTTTGGAGGACTGAAATGGAGAAAATCTGCTCTTTAGTTCAGAATACAGAAAAAAATGCTGCAAATTAATACCACAGGGTCACCTTCTAGACTTGCTCTTTTCGTATCCTAATGTCAGAAGAAGACAAGCTAAACTCAATGCAAATACTCACCAAATAATATAATAAAAATATTTAATTCCATAGCATATTCTGCCAACCTCTTCATTTAGGAAAGGAAAAAAAAAAACAGGCGATAAAAATGTGGTTCCTGAAAAGTTACATATTGCCCAGAATCACAAAGAGACAGTGGACTTTCCTCAGCCATTTAAGAGTCTAAAACTTCACTAATTGTTTTGGTTGCTTTTTAATCATATTATGCTTTTTCTTTAGTGGCTGTCAACTTACTGGTTGTGTCGAAAGCAATCACAGTAGTAACAGACTGAAGAATTTTATATATTTTAAAATAATAGATACCTAGTAAACAACTTTTGCTTCTCATACTTATTGTGCTCTATAATTTTAGAGAGTCTAAGAGCACGCTTTAACTCAGGCTACTAAGCATCATGAATCGATGAGAGTAAATCACGCATAAGCAAGCAGTGACAGGTCCCCACAGAAAGTACTGAGCAATTTCAGTTCCCTCTGCACCCGTGCGCAGAGGTGTGAGGACTGTCCCCCTCCTCCTCATGCCTCTGTTGTCAAGTTCATACCTTACTAAGGGTAGGCAGGACTAGGCACTATCTGCCCCCTGCCAAGATTCCTGAGAGTCCGTGTGGCTCTGTGCTGTTGCATGTCCAATTACATCTGCCATTTTTAGGTGCCTCCTTGTATCCCAGTCAAGCACAGCTCTAAACGCTCTAATTCAGACACCTTACCTTACTTGCAAGTACAGCTATGTAACTTGAAAGTGTAAATATCAGCCTTACTTTTGCAAAAGTAAGCTAGAAAATACCATTTTCTTTTGTAGATAGAAGTAATTATCTCTCTTTCTCTGCACAGGTGCATATACCAGGTCTGACATACTTCTTACAAGTATAACTGGTTTTGCAGTGAAGCATATGAAGCCAGGAAGCGAGTCTTCTTAGCTCCCTGGGAGGGGAGTACTTGGGCAATCTGCATATTTACTTTCTTTGCCTCTATTTTATTAAATTCTGTCTTCCTTGATGAGTCATTTTAAAATGTCCATTTCAAGCATCTGCTTTGATCTGTCTTCCTGGTAATTAAATTGCCTGCCTTTAAATTGCCATCATTTAAAATAATCCTAATTAAGACAATTTCCCCAAACTTCAAATACTGGTTTTGAATTCTAGCGTGAAGAGAATGAATAATGATTTCTGTGTATTCACTTTAACACTGTCTACTTTTCCCATACAAGGAAATCGATTTTCTCACCTGTCATGTTAACTAAGGGCACAATCCTGGAAATTCTTACTTCTGCAAGTAGGTCTTAGTCACACAGCAATTCACTGGAACTAATTACGGGAAGATTTGCTTATGTGAGTAAGGACAGCCTGGATAGGCTCATTTGGATAAGCGTGCAAGTGTGTATCTGCACTGGGTAAGCGGAAGCCTGTGCAAGAAACATTTCACACTGATGCTTTAGAAGGCATCCTGTGTCAAACAGTAACTGCAATTCACACAGAAGGTGGAAATGAAGATATTTATAGGTTGAAATTAAAATAGTTATAGAGGATATACATATATCTGCAATGAATCACTTTGAATCTGTATCTGAGTAATTTATGACCAGATGATCTGGCTGTACGTATTTCAACTCTTGAGAGAACCCAATAGTGCTAGCAAATACAAAGGGGCTAGATGATGCTTGTATCTCATAAAACATACATAAAAAAATTGGTATGTTATTTTAACCTACTATAAACATCATTGTCCATTGTGTTTTTATGATGCATATAGCATACTAAGATAGAAGTAAGCTTACGAGCAACTGTGACAGTCAGGAGATGGCGAAAAATATGTAACCTGAATGCTCAGCTAATAATAGTCTACAGAGGCAGTGAAACAATTATACATTACTATGTTTACCTTGGCCTTGTATATTCACACAGCAAACTGTAAGTTGGAGAGTTTAATTGTGAGGTGGTCAAAAGTAAAAGTTATTTCACAAAACCAAGCCACATAATATTACAGGGCAAAACGATTAAGAAGTCTTATGTCCAACTGGAAATACAGAAAACAACATGTTGTTTAAGCAGGATTTTATTTTCTTCTACTCAAGTGATGAAGAGGCTTTTGTGAAGAAAGGCTTTCATCTTATACATGCACTACTCCATCACAACATAATTACCCTAATTTGTATTCCACTGTAGAAATAGGCTTTTTCAGCTCAAACAAATTAAGCAACAATCAGTAAGCGTACATGACCAGCATTCTTTCAAGTAACCTGTTATCAGCTCTGGCTACAGCTTTATCTTGATAAAATGGAAATCCTGTCTTATTTTCCTACTTTTCTCCCCAGGATTATGCCAGTCAGATCACCTAGAGAGGCACTGTGATTCACTGGCTGGAGCAAGGGACAGAGTATCCAGAGATTATTTCTTACAGCCTCACTAAATCATTGTGTGATCTGGGTCAAATCCTGACTGCCTTTGGGCCTCTATTTAGGAGAGAGACTAAGTACACACTTAACTCTGAACGTGTGAATAACCCAGCCATGCACAGAAGGTCTTTTAAACAGCTGGATGTGCTCCCTGTTGAACAGAGGCCCTTCTGCTGCTCTTTTCCTCTAGCTTTGGTTGATACTATGTGTCCTCAAGGATGACCGGACAAGCTCTACCCCATCTGTATTTACCTTATTTGTCCTTTAGATGTGTAATTACAGATATCCCTGTTGATTGTACAAATTTTTCTAATCATTAATCAAGCTCTGACCTTGTGCATCACTACCAGTGAGGCTTTGCCTTTATCACCCTCTTCTCCTCAGACCTTCCAGGCATGACCCTATGGAGTGTATAGTGGGCACTCCAAAACGCTAGACAGGAGCTGAGGCCAGGGCACCAGCTGACTCTGTCTGAGCAGTGAGGAGATGACTCCTGACTCCACTGTAGCACTACTGCTAGCCAGAAAACGGGCAGAGGCAGAGGAAGGTGCTGCTCAGAAAGGAATTTGAAGGACCAGCAGTGTCACAGCAAAACCAGGGTCTATTTTTCCCCACTGCTGGGTCTGGATGAGATGAAGCCTCCCTGGTGCCCACTCTCCAAGGTGCAGCTGCGGGAACGGTGTCTGGCTCCACATGGGCTTGCTAAGATCCTTACAGAAAAAAAAAAAAGAGGAGAAATGGGGGAGAGGCAATGAGGCCATCCCAGAGCTGTGGTAGGAGGAGAAAAGGAGGTAATCTGACTGTTCACAAGGCAGTAGTGACCAAAATTTGGACATTTCCCCCAGGAATAAAAAAAATACTGCCTTCAGATCTTCCTTCAGCCTAACAGAGGCTGATCCACCACACAGAAATCTTTCCAGAATAGGTAGCTCCCAGCAGGAACGACATGAATGGGAAGAGAACATATCTGCCTCCAAAAAGAGTGGGAACCATTGGTGCTTCTCCTGAAGTGCTGCAGAAACAAAATTCACCAAGCAGGCATGTTTGTTGGATAGTGTTTTATCACCACATTTGTTGTGATCTCCTCTGGCACAGCTGAGATCAGCTGCCAGAAACACAGGAATTAGCGGTGGTGGCTGGGGAATGCAACCTTCCCTGGACCTCTCCCATCTACCTCTCTTTCCCAGCCATCCCTTGCAGGACTTTTCTTTCTCCCACAATCCCCACAGCCTGTCAGAGAGGAGCAATCACGAGGCTGCTTCATGAAGGAGGGTGAACTGAGGACAACCACAGCACAGAAAGGGCAGTGACCTCACTGTCAGGGCACAGTGCCATCATGACTAGGCAGGATGAAGAGACCAAGGGTCATGGTAGCAACAGGTCCCATCAACAGTCCAGCAAACTTCAGTCAAAAGCAACATAGCAAGTCAGGTTTGAGGTCAATTCAGGAAATCCAAACAGCTCAGGAGCAGCAGGAAGTAGGACTGGGCATGGGCATACCTATGATGCAGCTCAGACCAGCAAATGGGCTGAAATGGGGATTCTGAGCATGGCCAGAGAGTGTGAGTTGAGGTCCCAAGTAAGTCTGGTCACAGCAATTAGGGCTTATGTGTGCACTTGGGGCCCAGAACAGCCTTCCTTCCCACCATGGTGTGACCTCACACCTCACAGCATCCTGGATTTTGGGGGGTACTTGATGTGAAAAACTCTGATTTTGGCCAATCCAACTGGTCTCGGGAGTGCTCCTTAACTCTGTAGCCTGGCCAGCTAGTGAGGTATTGAAGCCTCTCCCAGACTGGTTTAGAATCTGCCTAAAATTTACTTCACTTGGTACTCTGGTTGCCCCTACACTATCACTGCGGGGCAATGTGTTAGCAATGGATGGGATTTGGGTGATGAGGCTTCAGGAGGGGAGACATGAAAAATGGGGTGAGTCTTCAGAGATCATGTAAGCCAGGAGCCAAGGGTGGCCACAACCCAGGTATGTCAGTCCCACGGCAGCCCAGTGGGGTGGTGACAGCAACAGGTCCCATTGACAGTCCAGCCATCATCAGGCATAGACAAGGTCATGAGTTAGGTCCGAGGTCAATCCAGAAAATCTGAACAATAAATCTGGAACAGACAGCTCAGATTGGGCTTGATGACCCAGACCTGAGCTGAAATGGGGTTAATGGACGGATGGTATGGGTGCAGTGAGGCTGACCAGGACAATTAGGGCCTTGGAGCCCAGCACAGCCTTCCTCAGTCACCTCTCTGGATCATGGATTGAACGGATAATAACTCTCTGTTTCCCTCAGAGGCAGCACAGAGAAAGCAAGCAGTGGTGGTGGTGCTTTTCCCGCAGTGTCTTATTTGTGTTCAGGGCCTCCTGAAATCAATGCCTCAAAAGCTGGTCTTTGTTAACTCCATCATCCTTTGAACTACCAAAATCCAGTGCTTTATAGCATCGTATGGTAAACGCATTGTCCTCCCCTGTCATCACTCGATCCAAGAAGGAATACGAAACCATGGGCATCGAGAAATTGATACAGAGCAAAGCTATAAAGACTTAGGGGGCTTAAATAGCCTTCAGAGGCGAGTGAGGACCAGCCAGGAGTACCCTCATGGTTGATACGAGGATTATCACCCCTGTGTCATATGTCACGCTACATAGAGAAGATACTGATCATTCTGAGGAAAATGGGATGGAATAATCCACATAACTGAGACCCCTTTATGTCAGAGAGCTGTGACTAAATGAATGTGCTGCTTGACCTTGAGATTCAGCCTTCACAAACTCCTTTTCACAAGTTTGAAATTCCCAGTGCTTCCAGCAGAAAACAGAAGGAGATGGGTAAGAATATACGTCATTGCTGTTATAGCAAGGCAAGATGTGACCCACTGGAGAGTGTTTTTACTGCCAATTATAGGTGCCACCGTCAGGCACAGATCTGAGCAAATACTTCCTCTCAGGCCTGTTCCCCTTTCCTCCCTTGGTGTTTCATTTCCATCTCTGTAAACAGGGATATGGTTGTTCTATGAACCCAAGAAGAAAGTTTACTTTCCTCTCAATCAAACCAACTTGCCTCTCTCTGCTCCAAGCTCTCATGTCATGGCTGGAAACCAAACAAATAATTTAGCCCTGGTGAACTTATTGCCTCTCTTAAGGAACTCCATCATCTCCTTTAGCTTGTCTGTGCCCAGGAGTAGCAAATTCTAAAAGCAATCTTAAATTTAAATGTACCATTCTGTTTACTGAGCAGTGAACCTTCAGGCAATAAATACTATAGTAGAAATTCACCAAGGCTCGGTTAGGGCTTGACAGCCCAGACAGCCATTGCACAAATCTTTGTTAGTGCTGACAATGTAGGTTTTTTAATCAAAGGAATTACAATTTTTTTTAAAAAATCTTTGGGGTTACTCTTAACGCCTTAGAAAGGATCCAAAGCTATTTAAAACTGTATTCACATTACAAGTAGGCAGCAAATTTCAAACTACTAGGCGAGCCCATTGTCACTCCATGTGAACAATGCCACAGAGAAGAGGCTCAGCAAAATTTTTGTCTGTGTGCTGGGGTTCTTTAATGCATTCCAGACACAGCAAGTACTCCAGATCTCCCTGATTTTAGGAGTCACTTCCCCAGTTCCTGGACAGATGACCCTCCAGTTGTGCAGAACCTCTGAAGGCATCATAAAGGCGCTGAGCAGCAGTGCTAGTGATTGTGCTATTGTGTTAACTCCTCCTTGGTCCTATAAGTGTGCCAACTCCAGGAGCTCATCAGAAAGGCTCCAAGCCAGAGCTAATTTCTGTGTAATGGGTGAACAACAGTGTGAGTTTGTATTTGCTCAGACCTGTGGAGCCATCATACTTACCTGGTTCTGTAACACCCTTGTCCCCAAGGCTCTTGAGGATGAAGTAAAACCTTTACATCAGGGCAGCCTGAGTCCTCCCCAGCCCACGTGTTTCTTTCAGTATTTTTTTAGGTTTGTATTTACCTCCAGGCTACACTGGAATATGTTTTTGGGTTCTTTTTGCGCTCTGTCTGTGAATTTCACATTCTCATCCTTTTCCTCCTTGAAGAAGTCTCTCCAGTTGTCTGGATCTCTGACACTTTGATGCAGTCCTGCAGAACCCTTCAGTCCATGAAATCACAGGAAAAACACAATTCCCACAGAGACATCAGCCTGCAGTGTCAAAGCAGTTGTGATTCCTGTGCTAATCTCATCAGAAATTTCATTAAGCGGTATCACTTCATCACATCCAAGTGTCATGCTTTCCTGAAATGTGCACGAGCCCTCCTTGTTAAGTGCTGCCACTTAGGGCTGCATCTCATGAGCTGCTCGACATGCTCTGCAAGTTACTCTTTCTTCCCAGCCCTCACCTGCCCTCCCTGCTGCAGGCTCTCTGCAGACTCCAGCTAGATCTGAGGCAGGTGGTGTTTAACTCCTGGTTTTTACAACATGCTTCTGTCAACAGGCTTTTAACATCCTGAGGATGTGAAAAAGTTAAAAGTTGTGTCTGATCTAAATCATCAGACTAGGGGAAGGCAGATACAGTCCCAAAGACAAAGGGACTCTCACTCTGCTCATGTGGGAGCTCCTTCATGTTTCCCCAGTCAGACCTGTGTTACAGCGAACAACTTTGTGAGGGTGTTGGGTCACTGAGTGCATCAATAAGCTTTAATGGCCCTGACCAGCCCCACCTGAGGTCTCCACCCACATGCTCTGCCCATGGTCAGGACATCCATTTAAGCTCATGCCTGAGCCTTTGGCCTTGCTTTAAGCTATCTGGTTGGAGGTGTCCTTGTTGCCAGCTTTGCCTCTGCTCCTGTCTTGACCTTGGTCTACCATCACAGCTTTGTCTCTTGCTGCTCTGCCTGACTGGAGTCCCAGGATAGACCTACATCTGAGTCATCAAGTCGGCTTCAACAGTCTGAGATCATCAACAGACCTCGATACCAGCACCCAGGTCTGCTCACCCTGTTTAGATCCTGTGCCCTGGTGGTAAGCACTCCCTGAGACACCCCTGCCTGGGTTCTAAGGCTCCTCTGGGGTGGCTGGGGGCAGTTCAGGCTGTCCCCAAAGACCGCTAGGGACTGGATGGCTGCTGAAAGGGGGAGGCTGGGCTGACCAACAGCAGGAAGCTGGGATGAGGCTGAAGCTGCTAGTGAGGCTGGGCAAGGGTGTGACAATCAAGCCATCCTTGAACAGTCCCTTGGCTGGGAGCAGGCCTTGGGGGATGAAAACAGGGGTTCCAAGAGGAGCCTCTGAGGGTGGGAAAGGGATCAAATCACCTCTGGAGCCATATGGTGATGGGTGAAGTCTCAGACCTTCCCTGAGGAGATCCCTAAGGCTGGAGGGGTGTCAAGTCAAATTGGAGGCCAGATGGGGAGGGTGAATCGAGGCTCCCTGGTGGAGCTTGTGTGGCTGGGCAGGGGTGAAATCAAGGTATCTCAGAGCAGGCATTGACAGGATGGGGACTGAGACATGCAGGAAGCCAGGGGTTCAGGATGACCCTGAGCATCCTAGGAAGTTGGGGAGAGGAATTGCTCCATGCTGGGGAGCACTGAAAGCTGGTGGTCAGAGGGGCTGTGGTGGCACCTATGAGAAGCCACAGGGGTCTGGGGATTGCAAACCCTCCCTGAGCAGCTCCAACAGCTGGGGTGATCCAGACTGTCCAAAAGCAGCCTCAAAGGCTGTGTGGTTGCAAAGGGTCAGGTTGTCCCTGAAGGCCCAGGGGATCACCATGTCCCAGAACAAGCCCATTTGTCTTGGGGATTAAGCCACCCCTGAAGCCAGGTAGAGGGTGAGGTCAAGCTCCACTAAGAATGGGCCAGGGGTGCTTGGATTGCCCCTGTGCTCCTGAGGCCAGGGAGGCTCAGAATTTTCCTGAAGAGACTTGATGGCTGAGGAAAAGGTGAATGATGCTGACTGGGAGGTTCATGCTCCTGCAGAAACAGGGGCCATGTGGCACGCATGGGGTTCAAACCACCCCTGAGGCTAGAAGGCCAAGATAAAGATCAAGCTACCCCTGAAGTGTGTGTGTGTGTGTATGGTATGGTCACCTCTGAGGAGACTTAGAGGGGGAAGGGTATTTCTGCCACCCCCGAGGAGCCCAAACAAGCCCCAAAGCCAGGGCAGCTGGGGGTGGGGTTGAAAGCAAGGTGCCCCACAGGAGTAGAGACCAGGTAGCTTGGATCCCACCCTGGCTTCCTTGTGTCTGTGGCTGGGCTTTGGGGCTTCTCTGGGGTGCCTGACAACCCCTGGACACCAACTCCTGGCTCTTGGGTGAATCTGGTATGAAGGATCTTTCATCACAGTAAAGATTTTTCTGTAGGTACTTAGCAGAGAGGTGTATGGAGATATAGACTTGGCTGACTCTAAGGCTGCATTTCTGTCTCTCACAGTGCGTTGAGCAGAATGCTGATAGAAGCAAAGGCTGTTTACAGAATATATAACAGATACTTCAAAGACTTTTTCTAGCTTTGAGTTCTTCAGTCACAGGCTTTTGTGCATAATGCATTTTGTGTTCTATAAACCTGATACAATATATTCCTTATTAGATAAAAGCAGAAGGATTACAATTACTCCAGTTTTCTCCCTGGGTTACAGTTTAAGAGTTAGGTGATGATACAACAACTTATGATTCCTGTCTAAATTTGGGGTTATGTTAGAAGATGAAGGTAACTTTCTGCTGTGAAGAATGGATCAAGGAAATTCTCAGCATTAAAAACTACAGTTCCCCAGGATCCTCTCAAAATAACGAGAGAATAAGCTGTCCAGTATTCCAGTCTCTTATAAACCTGCTTAACCTTGTGCATGTTAATTGCTTTAGTAGCTGAGACAGGAGCACATATTGAGAGTTATGGCATTACAAATGTGCTTACAGACATGCAGATAGGGTCTTTGTTTTTATTCAAACTCATATACCTTAATTACTCTAGTATTTTTAGTTAACTCTAGTTAATTTTTGCGATTTCATTTTTGTGTATCTATTATTTCTTTAGCATGGTGATGTATGGTAACCTCTCTTTGTTTTTTGAAATGTTCAGTAGTAATTGTGTATAATCTTGATCCATTAGATATCTTTATTTTCTTACAGAAACAAAATGTTATAATTCATGTGCAGTACCAACCTCACTACAGAATAGGCAAAAAAGACCATCAGTAAAATCTGTCAGTAAAAATCAAATCGTACTAAAAGCAGAAAACTTTACGTGCAAATGGAAAAAGATAGGCATTCTTGAGTTGTTTTTTTTTTTTCCTCAATCCCTTCCATATGTGAGGATCCTTAGCTTCATTTGAAAACGGGCTTGCGTTAGGCTGTTTCTCAGTGTATCAAGCTCTTTATGCACCCAGCTGGCTGTGAAGTTTCTCTTTGCTGCGGTGTCTCTGTGTAATCCCAGCCAGTTTCCCTTTGCAGCTGTGGGGGGCCTCCTTTGATGTGCCTCTGTAGGTGGCTGCAGATCCCTCAACCAGGGCCTGCAGACAGAATCTCTTCTGTAGAGGAAAAGAAAACACCCTGGTGATGCCATGTGACTGTTTGCTTTATTGCATGCAGGAGGAACTGACGTCAAGTGCCTCAGGATGTTGTTCTAGTGCAGCAACATGATGTTGTGGTGTCTATCTCTGTGCATCTGATCTAGCTAATGCAGTGCCTGTGGTGAAGGACAATGTACCTCCCTTCTGCTTTTGGTCTCTCTTACTTTCAAGACTCTCCATGTGTAGTGAAAAAAATCTGCAGTGTCTGCTTGTGACTACCAACTGGAAATATGGTGACCTCCTTTAGACCTATTAAGAACTGTTTTCTCATGTTGTTTCCACCTGTGCAGTTGTGGCAGTCATGGTTAATACAGCAGAGCAAATGCATAAACATGCAACAGAGGAAACACAATGCTAGTTTTATTTTTGCTGCTCACTTGGAAGGAAAGAAGTCATGTCATGTACATTCAGCACGCAGCAGAGGTGAGCCTAGCATCCTCCTTTCTCGTCACAGCTTTCAACTCTTTTCACTTTGAATGTAAGTACTGATACAAGAAGTTAAAGTGATGTCAAAAATAATAAAATTAGTTCAAAAATTTCAATATTATATGCAAATGCAAGTAGGAACCCATGTTCCACTGAGAGGACTGTGAGCAAGAGTCCTATGAAAATACCCCAACCTCACACACGGGTGAACCCGGTTGCCCCATAGTTTTTTCTCCTCCTCTGTGCCTCCCTGTGGCTCTTGCCACAAGATGTGGATGTACTTGGAACTCAAGAGAATTTAGAATCATGGAATGGTTTTAGTTGGAAGGGACCTTTTAAGGTTGTCTAGTCCAACCCCCCTGCAATGAGCAGGGACACCTTCAACTAGATCAGGTTGCTCAGAGCCCCATCCAACATGCCCTTGAACATTTCTGGGGATGTGACATCTAATACCTCTCTGGGCAACATGTTCCTGTGTTTTACCACCCTCATTGTAAGAAATTTCTTCCTTATGTCTAGGCTGAATCTACCTTCCTTTAGTTTGAAACCATTACCCCTTGTCCTACAAGGCCCTATGTCTGTCCCCACCCGTCTTATAAGCCCTCTTTAAGGCTTGAAAAGGCTGCAGTAAGGTTTCCCTGGAGTTTTATCTTCTCCAGGCTGAACAACCCCAACGCTCTCAGCTTGTCCTCGTATGGGAGGTGCTCCAGCTCCCTGATCATTTTTGTGGCCCTCCTCTGGACTTGTTCCAACAGGTCCAGGTCTCTCTTGTGCTGAACACTCAGTATTCCAGGTGGGGTCTCACAGGAGTGGGGTGGAGGGGGAGAATCACCTCCCTCAACCTGCTCGTCATGCTTCTTTTGATACAGCCCAGGTTATGGTTGACTTTCTGGGCTGCAATCACACATTGCTGGCTCATGTTGAGCTTCTTCTCATCTACCAGCACCCCCAAGTCCTTATCTTCAGGGCTGCTCTCAGTCTCTTCATCCCCCAGCCTGTACTGATGTTGGGAATTGCCCTGACTCATGTGCAGGACCTTGGACTTGGCCTTGTTGAACCTCATGAGGTTCACATGGGCTCACTTCTTGAGCTTGTCCAGGTCCCTCTGGATGGCATCCCTTCACACAGGTGTGTCAGCTGCACCACTCAGCCTGGTGTAATCTGTAAGCTTGCTAAGGGTGCACTCGATCCCACTATGTTGTTGATGAAGATACTAAACAGTACTGGTCCCGATAGGTATGGGATAAAAATGTAAAGGCTGACGTAATGCAAGAGTTGAGGGAGTGATGTGCTCTTGTAAAACCTCTCTAACAATGGTGAGTGCGGTTACACAATCATCTGCCTGTACAGGAAATGTTCTCTTACCTGCTCGAGGACCTAGCTTGTGTCTGAAGTCCGAGCGGTTTGTTCCTAATATAACCATGTATATTGCCCATACATGTTTTTCCTACGGATGTCATTCTTTTGCTGCCTTCTAGCCCTACTGGGGTCTTGTGGCAAGGTGTGTCTTGGGTGAACTGCAAACTGCCAATGACATACTCCCTTTCCTTAGCTAAGAATAATTGTCTCTCAGCTTCAGAAACAGTAGTCTTGCTCCACTACTGTAGTGAGGATAAAGAGGAGGCTTAGGTTTACCCTCCTCACCATTGTTTTAATAACACTATTTAAAGAAAAACTGCTGTTCCTTTGTCTTATGAACACTGATTTGAACATCTTGGATCACATCTCTTCTATGCTTCAGTGTTGTAGGCAGCTTTCTTTATGCCTTTCTTGTATTTCAGCAAAAGTCTGAGATGGGAACAGTGATGCTTCTTACACGCTCTCCTCACATAGTAAAACTGCCATGGTGTTTCCAGGGATGACAATTTACTCAGCAATTGGCACCACTCTGTCACCCCCAGCAGCTGAGATCCAGGTTACCTGCAGCAGGGAGCACAGGTCACTCCAGGAGAGGCTGACTCAGTGTCGTGTGCCAAAGACAAGCAGCGAGCAGTTCCTGCAGATGACCAGAAAGAGAGAGTTAGTGGCATCCCTCTCCTGCCACTCCTCAGGCTGGTCTCACTCGCATCTCGTAGTGCAGGAGCTCAGATCAGCTCTGCTGGCACAGTTATGCTTTTCACCTTTGCCTCAGGGAAACCCAGAGGAGGGACAAATCCTCTCTCTGCGCTGCGGTAACTCTTAGCAGACGCACAGGTGCAGATAGCCCTATGCGTGTCTCTGCAGAGGGGACAGTCCTTTTACTGTCACCCACACACAGACCTCACCTTAGGAAATCAGCTATATACAAATGCAGCTCGATGCACAGGGGAGATGCATTTACGTGTAACAGTGGGAGACAGACACCTACACAAGCATACAGCCCTTGAGGTACATGCTCTGATGCACGCACAAATGCAAGCCCTGAGGTGTACTTCTACAGGTGTGCACAAGTGCAACTGCCGAGGTGCACCTCTAGAGACACGCACAAGTGCAAACCCCCTTGCATGCACCAACTGCAAGCCCCGAGGCATACTTCTAGAGGCGCGCAGTCCCGCTTCCGCGCACCCAGAGGCAGGCACAAATGCAAACCCTCTTGCACGCACAAGCGCGATCCCTGCTGAGGGCACCCAGGGGCGGGCACAAATGCCCATCCCGCTGCACGCCCCCGGGGAAGGGCAGGACTGCAAGCCTGCACGAGCATACCCGGAAGCGTGCACAACCTGCACGCAAACCCCCCTGCACGCATCCAGAGACACGCACGGACGCACGGG
>NW_010141972.1:0-6580 GCF_000699245.1 Pterocles gutturalis
TAGCACTGGTCCCAGTACCGAACCCTGGGAACTCCACCAGACACAGGCCTCCAACTAGACTCCATATAATTCTGCCTTGTGAAGGAATTAAAGAACATTGCACAATTAACTTGCTTCAAAATCTCAGCAAAATAGCCACTGAAAAGTAATTCAGTAATGCCTGTCTTACATGCTTGTGTGCCTTCTACATGACATATTCAAGATGTCTTTCAAAGATCCTGCAGTTTCCCATTGCTGCAACTTACAATGGAAGCAGTACCCCTTTTTAATACCTTGATTCCTTTTTTGCCAGGACACTTCATTGCTACAACAAATCTTGGATTAAACAAAATATATATATCCTGATGTAGGAGAGGTGTCATGAACTTTAAGCCAACTGAACTTCAGGGATTTGTGGACTCGCTTCTGCCTGAACGGCAGAGGAATTGCACTTGTTCTGGGGGGCTTGTTCCAGATCCATACTAGTATGAGCAAAAAATAAGTGTCTTGGGAGTTTTACCCAAAATTACCCAAATAAGAACTGAAAATTACCTACTATTTGAAATCCAAATTCTATGCATTTGATTGTCATGTGGAAACAGCTACCAACATTAAGAGAAGATAAGGAAGCAGGTAAGTGCAGCCAAATGCCAGTGTACTTTGCACACTTCTGATAAAGGAAACGGCCCCTTGACCAAAAGCATGGTAGTTGCCTTTTTTTTTTTTTTTTTTTTTCCCCACCGTAGGAGTGTTACACCCATCAGCATCTCTGACAAGCAGCAGCAACTCTAAAACAAATAAACTTAAGCAGCAGTTTCCTGTCCTGGCTTTCTAATATCAAAACTGCAAGTGTCTAGCTAGAGTACTTCTTGGAAATTAAATAAATGGAAACATTGACATAATGGGTCCAATATTGTTCTAAACGTGGTTTTAATGAGGCTTTGTCTTCAGCAGAGATACAAAAATAAGTGCAGAATCTGGCCCAGTCACGTTCAGAAAATGCACATAGCTGTTAGGTGATGGTATGAAAGAGAAACGAAGGAATTAGGAGCACAGTAGCAAAAAATCAGCGTATACTCTTGTCTCCAAGAAATCTCAAAGGAGATGCCTTAAAATGTGTTTGCTTTTGTCTTGTGACAGGTTCATTGTCCCACACAGTGGAGAAAATAATAACGAGATATGGTGCATTGCATTTATCCATTCATTTACTTTTAGCAAAGGTGACAGAAAGAAATGATTGAAGTCTTTTCTGCTCCTTTACATGTCCTCAGTGCCCTCCATACATCCAGCTGGTTTTACTTCAGTACCTACAGATGTAGACTGGGCTGTCCATTTATGAAAATAAATGTTTTAGCTTTTATTCACTAGATTTCTACCATCTTCATAAAAATTGCTATTTGATAAAGCACCATCTTTATTCAGTATATTATTTTAACTTTCTAGCAACAGGTTAGTAATCCTGATTTCTTTTTTTTAAATCTCAACAATGAAAAAAACATTGTAGAGAGTCTGTAACTTGTCCCATCTACTTCTTGTCTGTTGTTTCTGTTGTGTAAATATTTTGAATGCTTTTACTTAGCCTTTGAAAGATATTTGCAGTCTCTACATGATATTGAAAGGCTTTTTTCTGGATACTGCAAAGGCTCAAGTGTGTCTAAATTTTATGTCATCTTTTAGATACTTGACTCTGATTATACAAAATTATGAAATAAAAAAGAGTTTTTCCACCAGCTTGTTAATTAAGGAGTGATATTTTCGCTGGCAGAAGGTGGATTATTTGTTTGCAAACTTTTTTGTGTTGAGGAGGTTTAGGGCCATAAAAAGGATATAGAAGGTAACTGGGCATTTAATTCCTTCTCAAACATTATTTTTATTAGTAAGCAGACTGCCTGCAACCACAAGAAAATCTAATGTAGGTAATACTGCAGCAACTACTCACCTGTGGAAAAAAATCCAATCTTTCCATTAAATAGTGAAATTAATCAAGAAGTTTAAGTTTTTTTCAGGGTTGTTTCACTGGTTGTTTGTTTTAAACCTTCTGTAATGATCACACTCCTTTCAAAAATCAAGGAAGGACTAAAAGCATCTGTCCATTGTTTATTTCGCAATCCTTTGAGAAATCAATCTTAACCCACTTATACCCTTTTTTAATCCAGAATTTTCAGAAGAACAGATACTCTGCAATGTGGTGTGATGGTTTCCATTTAGTGTGACTCAATAATTCTTTCTGTTTGCCTGGAGAGATCAATACCTACATGGACTTGCATAACACTTGTGCACATCAGTGCATTGTCATAAGAGGCACGACAACAGTGACAGGCAAATCAACAAAATTGAGACTAATTTCTAATATCAGTATAGAATCAGAATAGTGAGAGCAGACTAAAAGTGTGCTTTGGGTGCTCTTCCAAGAAGGATGCCAAATAGGTATAAATAATCCTGGACAGTTCTTTAAAAAAAAAAACAAACCAAAACAAAACAAACAAAAAAACACACCTAAAGAACTGGTAGGAGCTTAGGAGGAAATTAAAGGAAAGTTTACTCTAACTTTGGGTAAAGAAAAAAGAAAGTCATCTGGGTTCCAAAATGTTGTATATTCTCAAGTTATACTTGGTTTGCAGGCAAGTGCAAGGTTTTAGCTGCCTTCTATCTCACTGGTCTTTCAAAAGGGATATATTGCATTGCCAAGAGCCACTTTAAAATCCATTAAACACAAGTAAAAGTGTCAAGACTGTTTCTTCTGCTTCTGTCTTTTCCATAATAAACAAGGAAGAAAAACCCATTTGCTTTTAAGATACTCACTTGCTTCCTTTGTTGCTAAGATATTTGCTGTAGCTGAGGAGCTCTGCTGCTGAACTGTTATAGTTCTGCCCATTTAATTTTCCAGAGTGGAAAAAAACTAACACAGTGATCAGGACAAAATAGTTTGGGTTGACTGTGGCAAGTTTGCACTCCAGGTTCCAGACCCAAGAGCTAGGCATTTACTCCTTCTGGAAAGCTGTAATAACTAGAGTCTTCCTCCCACACTGCTATTTTTTTTTTTTTTTTTGTAGTTTCCTACACACCCTTCTTGAAATACTCCCCATGTGTAGGAATGCAAGATTTGTTGAAGTTGCACTTTCTTCTCCTGCAGAGTACAGCCTTCTCTCCTCTCTGATGTTGCATGCAGCCACTGAGCATCCTTGGTATTTTGCACACTCAGAAAAGAGCAATGAGGATAGTAGAGTTGAGACTAGTGATCCTCTCCAGAGTTTCTCTGAGACAGACTCAATCATGGTTTCTAAATCTCTTTATTATTTCAGCATCTTAAAATCACAGAATGCTGGGCCAGCTAATACAGATGTTAATGATTCCAAGCAACAGCAGATTTCAGTTTCTGCAGTTTTGTTTCTCTATATCAATGTAGTTGAGCTTATACCTTACAGGAAATAACCTTTTGTCCTTAACACGTGATTTTTTAAAAAAAAATAGGAAAAGGGAAGGTGTGAACAGATTTTTCTTGCAGGAAGTTGTTTGCAGATCTGCATTGTCAGGATTCTTCTTTTGTCTTGTATGGGTTATCTGTTTGCATCCAAATTACAGAACAACTGCTTGAATTACCACTATGTTTTTTCACTCAACATCTTGTTAAGGACAGTGGAAATGCACCTTATATGCAACGTTCACTGTTAATCTAAGTAAATTCTTAGAAGTCTAATAAAATACTTATTATTAGTCAAATTTTAATGATACTAATGCTTATGGTTGCAACTATATGCAGTTAATGTACAAAGAACCTCTATAGTATCTATCCCCTGTTGCTAGGCTTACCCTTCCCCTGCCCCTCTGATCCCTGGGGTTAAAGGCTTCCATATGGCAAAGGCACGGGATGTGGCAACTGATCAGCACCCCAAGTCCTTTACCAGGAGGAGGAGGATGTAGGTTGTGGATGCTGGCCTCTTCTCTAAAGTAACAAGTGATAGGACAAGAGGAAACGGCCTCAAGTTGCACCAGGGGAGGTTTAGGCTAGATATTAGAGAAAAATTCTTCACTGAAAGAGTGATCAGGCATTGGAACAGGCTGCCCAGGGAATTGGTGGAGTCACCATCGCTGGTGTTCAAGAAATGTGTAGATGTGGTGCTTAGGGACATGGTTTAGTGAGTTAGGTGTTGTTGGGTTGACGGTTGGACTTGATGATCCTTGAGGTCTTTTCCAATCTTAATGATTCTATGATTCCTCCTTTTTTCAGTATCCATGTGTGGTGATTTTTGTTTGTCACATGCTTGCTCTACACCCTGCTTTTTCTTCACTGATCTGCAGTTTCATGTTGTATCCAAATTTACGATATCTGTTCTATATATACTAGATGCTTGTTCTGTTTTACCACCTAAAATAATATTCAAACAGTTCTTTGACTGTAGCAGAGTGGTTTATAGCCCTGGAATCATCCTGTACCCTTGTTCCTATCACCCTGTGCCTGTAACTCTCCCACAATGTTCCTCCTCTGCTATCATGCTGTGACTGTGTTCCTCCAGGAAAAGTCTTTGTGCTCGGGTGATTGATACTTCATTATGCACAAATAACTGTTTCTTGCTACTATTAGTTACATAAATACATATAGTTATGAGTTTTGTCACACAAGTGTGCAATGCTAAGCAAATGAAACAAACTAGGTTAATAGTCATTGGATTATTAGATAATTTGTGTTACAAGCAAACAAGCAAAAGCAAAGCTCTAGGTAGGTGAAGACAAGTCCAGACAAAGCCTGAGAAGCCCTGCGACCTGGGTTGTCTGCATGATGCAAAACCTGCTGCCTGTTACAAGCAGGGCCGTCACCATATCTACTGGTCTACAAGGCTTTGGGTGTTTAAACACCTCCACCGGCACAACTTCTGAAGTGTTTCTGTGGTACCCAAACCCACCCTAGCTGTCAGCAAGGGCAGTGTCAGTGATGCCTGCTGCTGCACCTGGTCCATTGCAGGGGATGCGGGGGCTCTGCCTCTGAGGAGGCAGCTGCTCTGCCACCAGTACTCCTGGGCCTCAGCTCTCCTTCCTCTGCTCTGTACTTGTGACTTTTCCTTCTGTTTGTGGGTATGTTGCCTGCTGTAACTAGTTCAAGATCTCTTTAGTCAAAGAATCAGAGGGGTTTTTTTCTCTGTATTTTCATCTAGGAGGACTGGTACTCTGAGGGGAGACCATTTTATTTTGGTATAGTTGGGTATGGCTATACCATTTTAACGTAGTAGGCTCTGCATGTTTGGTTATGCCTGCAGGGAGAGGTGAAGGTAAAGGGGATGCCCAAGACAGGTGGCTTCTGTGAAGTAATATCTCATCCTTCCCTTCTGTATGGAGATGTGAAAGTAAGGCATCCTTTATTTTTTCTGTCTCTTTTTTTTTAAATTATTATTTTCTTTTTGTCTATTGCTGTTATTTTCAAAGTCTTTGTGCTGCTTTGCTAGCTATTAAGTGCTTCCTATTAGGACAGTAGACTTCAAAACTGATTCTCCTGCATTCCTAAGGGTTTGCACAGGAAATATTTGGAACAGACTGCAGGTTTGCAACAGCCAGAGGAAAAGGCTGCTGACAAAGCATACCAGCAACTGTAGCTATCAAAATTGCCACCACTTTTGGAAGTAGGCTTCTTAAGGAAAAACATTTTTTAAGAAGGTGCCTATACCTCCATTCAATGTTGCAGGTAATAGATGAGCATTATTTTCTTTAGGGCACAGGGCTAGTTTCTCTCTGGTGAAATGATGAGTTATTATTTATGCAAACAGCCAAAAAGATGGGTTGTGTCAATAAAGATTTGCATTTGGTCCTTTTTTTTCACTTAGCTCAACTGCTACACTGACAGTATATAAGCAAGATCTAATTAATAAATCAGGCAGTGGTGTTAAGGTGGTGTTACGCTGGGTTTGCCAGCCCAAACCCTTGTGTCTTGTGATTGTAAAAGTGAATTTTTACCATGTTGCTGCCTGGTTTATTTTTAATGTATTAAAATTTTACTTTTAATCTAAATACTGTCATAATGATTGTAACCTTGAGAGTAGCAGCATATCACCTGGTTTATTCCCACTCACACAGTTTTCCTAGTCTGCTGTGTTTACGCAGTCACTTTGGACTAAGATTGGGCTAAGAATGCCCTATCTGTATGAAATGATTCTTCTTATGAAACATATTTACAGGAGCCTGAGAAATGTACTGTCTTGAGGTAAAAGGCAACTAGCAGAGAAAGAATTGTGTGAAGGAATGAAGAACAGTTACCTGTCCATAAATTTGGTGCTATGACTCAATAGAAAAAGATGTCTCTGATGAAATATTTCAGTGTAAAAAGTAATTTATAGGATTGAAATAATAATGTATTTTATGCTTTGAAAAGACAACATATAGGCAAAAGATCCAAAATTTAGGAGATGGTATGCATGTTTCAACTCAGACTTATTTGACTTTTATTGGTAGTGTAAGACTGGAATGTGACAGGTTATGAGGAAGCAGGCAGCGTTAGAAAGACCTTTTGACTGGTAACTTCAAACACAGACTCTTTGCTCTTTGGTTATCAGTCTATTTAGGTGTGTTATAAATAGCAAAGATAGATTGTTAGATACTTCCAATAGGAAAGAGT
>NW_010141972.1:6611-7422 GCF_000699245.1 Pterocles gutturalis
GTAGGACAGGGAAGTAATAAGTTATATGAGATACCAATCGTATTTCCATCAACAGAAAATGACTCATGATTCATAAAAGCCTTCTTTATACTAGAATACATTGTTTAGAGTTATGTTTAAAAATTAAACAGAACATCTAACTTTTCTGCAGCTGCAACTTCCTGGCCTGATTTTCAAGGGACATTCTATAAATAAAACATATATTTCAGTGCTTGAACTCTCTTTAGAAGATCCTACAGGCAGTGGGAAATTGTTTTTCAGCATAGCCTTATTAATTTGCCAGCTGAACAATGTTTTTGCAAGGAAAGCAATGAGTAAGAAGTATGTTTTGAGTTGGCAAGTCAGAATAAGGTACCTTGTGAAAACAAACTTGTAAAACAAAAAGATTTCTGCAAAATCCAAAGTAAAATTTATGCCAAGATTGCTATTCTGAATAGCAATGTACAGCAGCATGGTGAGATTTCAGTCAATTTACCACCTGTGAATAATCTGCTAAATAAAGGTATACATTTCACAGTAAATCCTTCTGTAAGGCTTTCAAAGTCTTGCACATCAATAAGAAAATATACAGTGCACAATTCAATAAGATCTATGGGGAAAAAGGAAGGCTAGAAGATAATCCTTCTGTCACTTTCTTGTCATACAGGCTATTTGCACATACCTACGTAAAAGAACCAGTTTCTTTTCTGGTGCCTTTGCTGAGATACCATATGACTGGGTAATACACAGTGCATCACAGGCACTGGAAGGCAGGCCTTAACTAGACACTAGAAAAGAGGAAAGTCCTCTCTGAAAAGGCTTCCCCACTCTT
>NW_010141972.1:7453-23633 GCF_000699245.1 Pterocles gutturalis
TTCTGGTGTCAGGGGTGGAGGTTCACAATATTTTAGGAGCAACTGAGCTACCTTGGAGCCAAGAGAGGCAGAAGGTGGACACATCACGCAGGGCTTGTTGGCAGGCTGTTTTAGCGTAGGGACAGAAGACTACATCCCAGTGATATTTCTCCGTTTATGACATGTATGGATATACATTTCTTTTATTATTTGCTTGTTTTAATTGTATGTACTAAGCCAGAACAACGTATGAAGTTTGGTGTGTCTCCCCACTTCAGTAACAGCTATATCTGTACTATTTAATTAACGGGCCAGGTACAACTCCTTGGTCAAGTGGCACAACATAGTGTGGCTTGTGTCTGTGCACTCAAACTCTCATCCTTTCTCATGTCCCCTGCCTCTGACTCCCCCAAATAAGGTGGCTACATCCAGTGCTGCTAACCATGAGCAGTGCCTTGCATGAGCTATTCCCTGAACCAAGGCCAAGCACTGACTGGGAGAGTCAACCTTCAAATGAGCCATAACAGTGCCAGGGAACGTGCCAAGAGCGAGGAGGTACAGATGACTGTGGCCTAGTGCTCAGTCTGTGTCCTGGCCTTGTTCTGTTTACTGGAATAGACAGAGCACGTAGCCAAAGGGGTCAGGATGAGAGCACAGCACTGAATGTTTTCAGCACGCTAGGGACATTTGCCCTGCTGGCCTTGGCAACATTTTCTCATGCACCACTTCTGTGCATATGTTCATTCCCTTCCCCTCCTTGCTTTCCTTTGCATGCACCCTACCTTTTCATACACACCTGAGAGAGATGGTCTGAACAACAAGCCTGTGATTATACTTTGTCCTGATTGTGTCCCCTAGTGATTGGAAACATTTTTAAAATTTTAATCTACATAGCTGTATGAAGGCCGTGCGAATCTGGTCTGGGAGCCCCAGTCACAGACTTGGAATGAAGGACTGAGACTCTACCACTCTTTAAAAAAAGTAATGTTCCCAGGAATTTACAGGACTGCAGAAGGCTGGCTGCTGCCCTGCCAAGGAGCCTGCAATAGTGTGTGTACTCCTGTGAACTTCTGCAGAAATCACATAGTTTAATTTTTGACTTGGTTTTATTCCAAGGGAATACAGAGCTCTAACCAAGGCCACCCTGTGTTACACACCAGTAACTTTCCTACTGATGGGCAGCGTGTGCCTCTGGGATACAAACACAAGCTGTGGGCAAAAGTAAAGAGAACCTTGTTAGAGTGGAATAATTGTTGTCACAAGTAATAATACCAGAGCTGAGTATTTTCTCCTGTTAGTGTGGCAGCAGTGTGGGTAGTCATGCCACCACAGAAAAGACAGTGGTAGAAAGGATGGATTTACTGTATGGATGACTAAGGTCAATTCTCTCAATTTTACGTAGGTGCATTCACAAAGTGAATAAAATGTTCCCCCAGTGATCTATGAGCTCCTTCCCTGCTGCCTTCCAGCAAGACAAGAACTCCCTAGTGCCTGAAGCATTTCTCAAAATACTGTATAGGATCTTAAATCAATGAACTGTCTGGACACTTTCCCCACACTAAATTTGTCTGTCTGTGATAGTGGAAACCTGGTGGAGTGGTGAGAATTACTTTCAGGGTGTCCTGAGCCAGAGCATAAAAGCTGAGAGTACAGCTCGATTTGGGCCAGCAATCCTATGGGCACAGACTGGTTAAGAGATGCAACCCACAGGCATCATTTAGAGGAACTGTCAGTAAGGAGGTGAGTGTGCTTGAAGATTTAGTTCTTTTTATAGTTTATAGAGCAATCAACTAAAGAGAAGTTGTCATCTTAACAGAACGCTGCTGATGGGTTGTCTTCACCAGTCAAAATGCAAAACAGGGATCTGGAAAACTAGAAAACAAACACAGAAACATGGACATAAAATCATATGAGGGGGAGAAGGCATGCAACTTCACAAACTCCAACACAGGAGATCTGTTCCCGCTCATGCTGACATCAAGAACAAACTGTCTACTGGCTTTGAACGAAGAACTGTATCAAAATTAAGAGAAAATTTCATTTTTATTTGCATTTTTTTAAAGTTTATTATTTTGCTTATTCAAAAGTCTATTGCCTCCATTCTAAGAAGGTTTTTTTTCTTTTTCCAGGATCAGAGATGTCTTACATTCCTCAAGTGCAATTCATTTCCAATAAAACACTCTATTTTCCATATCAACCATTAACATTTCCAGATTGTAAACCTGACAGGTTTAACAGATTTATTCTTGCTTTCTGTTAGTGTGAACCTAAAATTGTGAGGCTAAATTTTAGCATGCTGTGGAGACTGAACCTCCTTCTGTGTCCGTGACTTTGGTCTGCGATGAAACTAAACTGGCAGAATATACCAGGAAATGCAACTCTTTTCTGAAGTGGCTGAGATTTGAACAACTGTAATTTCAACAGGCAATGCAACAAAGGAAAAAGACATAAAATATAAAATTTATTAATTGGGATATTATTAATATCCCAAAAAGAAAACATTTAACAAGAAATTATGCCATAACTAAATATTTACTAGAGAAAAAGTGACTACCTCAGAAAATAGAGGTAGACAAGAACTTTACAGAAAAAACAGAGCTACTGCAAATTGTCATTAATTCCTTTACTGCGAGTTGTGATACCAGGATCTAGTATGATTAACCATGGACATGAGCAGCCACAGACCTGAGAAGTGTTGTAGGCTGGAATCCCAGCTGACTGTAGCTCTCAAGTTCCCTGCCTGAGTCACGGGCAGAGAAGAAGGACTTACAAACCCTCTGTTTCCTGGTATTCGCTAGAGGTCAGATGGAAGTCTTCCATTAGTTTGTCACTGTAACATCAAGTCACAGTATGCATATGATTGAGACTATTTCCTCAGTCTAGCGCAGAACTGGTCAAGAGCTTATGTATTGCAAGGCTGGGGCAGAAGGGCCACCTTGTGTGCTGACCAGGGACAAATGAAATCCTTTTTACTTGCCCAATCACAAGCTGTTTGTACCTACTGGGGCATTATGTAAGCCTCCCTTAAACGTGCAAACAGACCCCCTTGTTATTCAGTTTCTGGTTAGTGATTTAAACTGTTTTAAGTATTTACAGTAAGCTGTGTTTGGATTCTCAATGCATAAACAGGCCGGTTTTTTTATGTAAAGCTCATGTCCATAAAACAAACACAAAATCTGATTCAGTGTGGGGAAAAATGCAAAATCACACTAAAAGCTTTTAATTATTATTTATTTTTAAATAAAAACAAACAAATAAACCTTTAACTAGAAATATATTTGTAGGTTCACTAACAAGAACAGCAACAAAGTAACATGGAACATATGTTTTTATCCAGTGTATGAATACGATGTGAACAAACCAGCCAGTTCTAGTTCACAATGTGAATAAACTAGCCAGTTAATACTTGGGCTAGTTGGTTGCCTATATGTGTAATGTGCCGTATTGCCTACCTAACACCCCACCACTTAAAGGCATATTGATATGGGAAGAACTTTAAGTCATTTTGAAAACTGATTTTAGGTCAGCTTGGCTGATAGAGATGTTCCTTCAAATTTTCTACAGCACTCAAAATGTAAAAGAGTGATTATCTGATACTGGGAACATGTAAGATAGTAAGAATTTTATGTTAACTTTCAGCTTAATTCAGTGCACTTAATTCCACCTCCCCAGGCATAACTAGAGAGATGGAAAAGGAAGGGTAATGTGAGTAGGCACAAATTAAGGAATTAAAATGACTTTGCAAGAAAATTCTATAGCTAGAGAAACTGACCTTTGTTGTTGGAAATCATTTGGTAGAGAGGTTAAAAATCGTAAGATGGATCCAAATCATCTTGCATTTAGATCCCCAGACTGCAGCTCGGTTTCACGTCTAACATTGGAACAGGCAGGCACATACCACGCTCAACCAGAGGGCTATGGCAGAAGGACCACCTTGAATATGCACTAATCATGACTTAAATCTTTCTTCACATAAACAAAAGAATGTGTCTTGCTTACTGACTATTGGCTAAGCCAGATAAGACAAACAAGAACATATTTATCTGACTAAAACCAGATAGATTATTGCTTACTTATGCTTTGAGGTGACCCTATGTGACCAAAATATGATTATTTTTTTTTCCTCAAAAAGCACATAGCATGGCCTTGTATTCATCTCAGCAGAGTGCATTTAATTGGGTTCAGCACTGCCATAAGTTGACAGTACAGATTTCTGGTCTGAAGCCAGTTAATGTTTACTGCAGATGTATCTCACAATTTTTATAGGCCTGCAAAGATGGAGCTGCTGAGGAACCCTACAGAGCAATATATTTGTGTTCCTGGTGGAACAGGTAAGCTGCAACTTTAAGTGTATCAGTTTACTGGATGTGTTTCATAGGTCAACTCATGGAATATTGTCAGCTAAAACCTCCCGACAGTGATTCTCCATCTCCTTCTCTTCCATCAACTGGGTGGAAAAAAAAAATTTAAAAAAAGAGAAGAAAATTCTAGTAACTGCAGTTTTTTATTTAGAGGAGATTCTAGATGACTTACACTGAACAGTTCATAATCTTTTCAGTTTCTGCTGTGTATTTTTCTTATTCACAGATTTCAAATATTCCAGTAGTTTTTACTACTTTGGTAGATAAGTTATTAATTGTTCATCACATTTATTACTTTCAGTGTAGTTTTTTGCCCTCAATTTAATGTGCATACTAAAATGAGTTTACTAAAATATGTGAGCGTGTGTGTGAATTATGTTTTTTTTTTATTTTAAGTATCAGCAGCAATGCTTTTGTTAAGAATTTCAGATCCTGACAACTGCACCTAAAATGCTGAGTAGCAAAATTTCAATATTCAGTTTGTATGGCACCTGGAGGTAGCTTTGTACTGAGAGGCTACTCTCACTATCTGCATTGGCTATCAGCTGAGAAGTTTAAGGCACAAGATTCATTTAATTCCTAGAAGCTATTATTAATTCCTCCTTTGTGTAACAGAGATTGAAGTGTTTTGAATATGAAGAATATTAAATATGGAAATAGTAAAAAGCGAACAGACAATTCTGTACACTTACAGATCTGTTAAATATTAAATGTATATGTGAAGGTGCTAAAAAAAATATCTTAGTATTCTTTCTGTGCAACATTCACTCAGGGCAGAGCCAGAGGGAAAGTACTTTATTTCATCTTTTTCTTTTATACAAATTGGCAGCACTTTTAAAACAGCTCTTTCACGTCAGCTCTGTACATAATTGTTCTGTTTTGGCTGGCTAGTATTATTTGCTGAAATACCACCTTTTATCTTCCATCTCTTTGCTGGCTGTTGTCCACTTTTCAGATACTCCTCTGCATCTTCTGACTTGTTGGACTTCTCTGGGAGACGATTTATAGTCCTTAGATTGTTTTTGTATGCTGCCTGCTTTTGTTATTTTATTTTTCTTAGTAGTATGTCCCATCATTGTATTAGTAAGGAGCATTCAGGTTTTTTTGTGAATAACTCTGAAGGTGGCCCTCTGTGTTACAACTATGTGGCAGTGATGAAGGAATAAGGTTATTTAGTTTGGAGCCATAGTTCTTAAAACATTAGTTACTTAAGATTTTCTTCTGATATGACAGAAGAGTTTCCATGCTTGAATTTCAAGCTGAATGCCTTACTGTTTTCCTTGTCACTATTCTATAATTGTTCAATGACAATAAGAACAGGAAATATCTCATACTTTCTTTTGCAGGAAATAGTGTAGAAAGAGGTCTCCTCATGAGGAATGATAAAGGACAGTAAAGGATTGTTATAATTTTTTTCTTTCTTTTTTTAAATAAAGCTGTTTTTAATAAAAACCTGGAATTACTTGTGTGTAGTCCATCAAGGCTTTTATGATCTTCAAAACAGGGAATGCTTTTTCTTCCAGCTGAAGTCACATACCAGAGTGATGAACATCAGAAACCCTAGAGAGGCAGGAAGACAGATGTCCTATAAGGTTAAATTCTTTTCTTCTCTGTGTTGCTTTTTTCTGTAGAACATATCATGATGTGGTATTAGCTCCAACTCTCACTTTTGAGAGTAAACTGAAGTCGTTATTTCAGGCCATATTCTTACTGTCCCTTGTTTTAATTTTCAATTTTACATGTGTTGTAAAGCTCAACAAGACAATTTCTGTTGCGAGACCTAAATACAACTTGGTCATAGCACATTAAAAAACATGATGACGGTTATTTGGTTAGCCACCAATTTCCTTTCTCATGCTCTCAGTCTAAGATTACTAAACTATCATCTCGCATTCTCAGACATGCTAACTAATTGCCCTGTAGCAGACAAATAAGGAGCAGATTTTACAAGTAATGTGTGGGATGCACTAACTAATGTTAATTCATATGTTGCCTGGATACAGCTTTTATTTGTGTTCAGGATTATTTAATTAATTTCTTAATTGCAAAGTACAAAGAATTGAAGCATACAGGCCAAAGTCTAGTCAATGGAAGTACTTAATAGATTGTAATGGACTTTGGCTTGGGACACCTACTGCTGTGGCCGTCAACTATATTGTAGTTGCGACATAAAACATGAAAATTAAAAGGGGCTTAGATGAAGTTTAAGGAGGCTGTGTGGAAGGGGAGGATGTCATACCAGATTAATGAAAATAAATAAGTAGAGAGTACTGTACAACACGTGTCACATAGAAGGGTAAAAGAGCATTGAGCAGCTGCTCAAGTGAACATTTTCAGTCCTTCTCATAGGCTAAGTATGAAGGTCCTGTGGAAGAACACCTATATGTGGTTACAGGTAGTGATCTCTGTTTGGTTTATATTGTCCCTTATGTTTTTGGGATGTAAGTTGCAGGAAATAGTAAATGTTTGGTGTCTGCATATACTTCTCAAGGTTCAATGAAGAGACAGAAGGAAGTACAGAAGGCATACAGGTAACTTTTAAAAGTGAGCAATGGCTCCCCTACCATAAACTTCTAGAAACACATAGTGTAGAAATGTATATGATGTCTGAGTTAGTTGAGGAAGATGGTTGGGGATGAGGCCTCTGAATTCAGAGATGTTGGTCCAGGAAGAAGAGAATTCATTCATTTATTCTCAAGCTATGGTGAATTTCCACCCAAGAGGAAAAGGGGAAATAGGACAATATAATAAATTGTCAGGCTTAAGAAATTCATAACATTAGCTGAAACATGAGTGCATCATCAAGCTGCATTATGCTGTCTGTGCAAGATGAGATGGAGCCATCGGGTAGTTTTTAGGTTTTTTTCCAAACTCAGAGGTACAAAAGGTCCACAAAACCTTGAATATATGCTGTCTACTCTAATGTCCTCTCAAGCAGATTTAGGTTAGATGAAAATACCATAATATCTTTTACTATGGTTGTGTCTGCCACATCTGGTTTGTGGTGAAATGAGGGGTTTTAGTGCAAAACATCTAATTTTAGCATTGCCAAGAGCAATAAGAAAGGATCAAATTAAAAAAATGTCATTGATACAATGAACATTGAACTGATGAGCCAGTTCAAGAATATAGTGGAAGGCCACTTTACTAGAGGGGAAAGGATCTAAAGGAGGGTTTTCCACACATAATGATGTAGAAATAGCTGTCCAAGCTACATTTTCATTTTTGAAGCACTGCTGCCACTTAGCCATACCTTGGTGTGTTAAATAATTTGAATAAAATAATTTTTTTTATTATTGTTCTTTTTCTCTGCACATACTCAATGTTACATGAGAACTAAGTACCTTGCAGATCATGTATAGCTTGACTGAGATATCAGAAGATAACTCATGGCGTTACCTAGGTAGATGCATTTAATTTGCCCAGGAAAAAAAAAAAAAAAAAAAAAGAAAAGGTATGGGGAGGGAATCAAATGAAAGGGTCCATGTACTGCCTGCTGCCTTGACAACCTGGAGCCAAATACGATCCCATGAGTCATGATGTTTAGAACTGTTGGATGGCAAAATTTCTACCAGGTTACTCTAACCACATGGAAAGGGAAGAGATGGCAATGGGCACTGAACCCACCCAAGAGTACTGAAAATTCAAAGGATAATGAATGCCTGGTACAGGTGATGGAGATGATGCAGAGATGAGGGCTGGGAACCAACAGGCACAGAGCTGGTGGCCTCTGTTCCGGAGGCCGAAGCAACCCAGGGCAAAGTGAGATTTACCTGTTCTGTAGAGGCATGACTGATTTGCTGCCTCCTGTGCTCACTCTTGTAGGTGCAGAGACTTTCTCCTTGCTCAGTCTACTTTCAACCTGCAGCATGAATTAAAGCAGTGGGAAACTTATATGTGGCATGGATAGATGAGCTGCCTTGTCTGAAACAGACCCATCTGACGAGATGTAAGGTCACTGTACTTGTTTTTCACAATGTTTTCGCAAAGGTGATGGTTTACTGACTATTAATACTTTTGAAGACCTGCTTAAACAAAAGCTGTGAACTTAAACCACTCTGCTTTATTAGAAGCCACAGGTTTGCATTTGCTGTACTGAATGGAATTTTCTACTGCCTTAATCTGACTGGAATTGAAAGTAAGATAAAATTTGCACATTTAAAAATTAAATGAAAAGATATCTTTCTCAGTAGTGAAAGTTGGATAGCTACAGATGTGCACAGGTGTATACATAGGTTGAATACCACCTCTTTCTACACTACTCCAGAATTTTGCTCTCATGTTGAATCCCTTCTGTCTTGTTGCAAAAGTGAGGCTTGACTCCTCTGCAGTGATGATGTGGTGGATTTGATTCACAGCTTAATAGGGCTAAGGTGTTTCACAACTCAGTAAGAAAAAAATCCTCAGGATGTTTATTGGAGTGTTATTTACCAGACTTTGTTTATACCAGTACCAAATACATTTAATACAATGGATTTTTTGACATTATGTGCAGTTGAAATATTAAAGACTAAAGTCTTTCGGAAAGATTTCCTTTACTTCAGTACAATCTGTCTCTAACCCAGCTTTTACAGACTTTTATGGTAGCTACCTTACAGCCCATTAGTCCTTCAGAAATGCTGATCCAAGTTTTATAATCTTTTTTTTTTTTTTTTTTTTTTTTTCCCCCCAGATGATTTTTCAGAAGCCAGGAGTTCTCTCTAAAATCTCTTTCTTGTCTCATTATTTCCTGGCAATTCTGAGCTGGTTCTTTGTTTTCTATTCCAACAGTCTGGAATGCCACAATGTTTTGCATTCAATTTTTGAGAAAGAACTGTCTGTCTGTCATGTAAAAGTTTCAGTGTCCCATTCCAAAAATCCATAATAATTTTATTTAATGTTTTAACACACCAGTGTTTCACTTAAAACAATATAGCTAGTGTTTTAGTAACAGTGGTATGGAAATTTAAGGGCAGTAAGGTGGTTAAGGACATATTGCTTCCCCATCTACAATTTGCTTCTCTTAGAAGAAAAATTAAAAGAAAAGAAAATTGCTTCACACAGTGCTGCCTTGTGCAGTTATCTCACAGTAACTGGAAGAATATATTTTTAATAAAATATTTTAGAAGAGTGGCCAGTCATTCCTGAAAGCCAGTTCCTGTCAGAAATCCTCTTTTCACCTGTTTGTTGCCTTTCTTTTGCCCTTCTGAGCTCACTGGGATAATGAAAAAGTATTTATTTCTTTTTATTTTTTACTTTTTATTTATTTTCTCTTTTCTCTCTTTTCTCTCTTCCTCTCTCTCCTTTTCTCCTTCCTCTCTCCTTCCTCTCTCCTTCTCTTGTCTCTCTTTTCCTCTTTAAAAATTCTGTGTGACTGGTGTCTAGCACACTGTAAGTATCAACATTAAGACACAGGAAAAAGTGGCACATAAACCTGGAGGCCAGTATGTCCAAGACACACGTTTGCATGGGAAAGAACGTCCCTAAACTTGCTTCATGCTGACTCATACAGATATCTTATTGCAAAACCTTAAGTGTGCAGGCATGGCACTCAAGGACCACTAAATATCTAGATGAGATTCGCAAAACTGGCCATGTTCACCATTAAATAAAGTACAAAGTCCTGAATTCAGTGTGTTTTAGCATGCCAGCTATTTTGCTGAAAAAAGCCCAGCACTTTTTTGTCATGGATTGACACATTGGAAGAGGCGTTGATATATCTTCTCTATGAAGGAAATTTACAATATGAAAGTGCTCCACAAGGACAGCTTTCAAGCTGCTTTTCCTCTGGGCTTTGACTTTGAACCTCTGAATAATAAGACATTGAAAAGAATAATGCTGTAACTTGAAAAAACTCTCAAATAAAAAAAAAAACCAACACTAAACATTCTGCCTCTCACACTGTCTCCTAGACAAAAAGTTTTCCTGACAAATCAAAAAGAAAATACTTTCCTCTGCCCATTTCAGGCTACAAACTAGATGACCCCTTTGCTTTTTTTTTTTTTTTTTTGGTTAGCAGCTTGGGCTCCCTTACTCCACAACTAACCTGAATAAATATTATGCCTTAGATCATTTCAAGAGAACAAATTCCAAAACAAGCAAAGAAACAATAGACAACAGTTTTCTTTCTCAAGGAAACAAGTAGGTAATTAATAATATTTTTAATAATTTGCAGGCTTTTTTTTATCAACAAAAGTACGACTCATATAGATTTTTAAGCCAGGAAGGAAAAAAGAAACCCATACACAGTAGTTTTGAACGAACTTCAGCCCTACTGTGCTGTGTACACAGTGTAATAATATCCTTAGCAAAACAAGAAATTGTTTATACAGCCTCATGCTGCATAGGAACCTTGTAGATACTAGTTTTACATAATGTAAAAGTGTCACGTTTTATAGAGGGTATTACATACTTTTGCTACCAGGAATGAAGTTTTGTGGTTAGCAAAATATTCATCTATAGACCTGTTGCTGGTGTTGAGCAATACTGAATTTTGGAATACTTGTTCAGTTCAGACCCTTGCAAATCACCTGCTAAGCAAAATGTACTGAGGGTGATGGCAGTACTTGCAAGTGTGTTGACTCTTTCCAGTTCCTTGTGATGAACCCCCAATATAGACACAGCAAGCACTTGCTGATTTCATGCTTCCTTTAAAAGGGAAAGGAAAAAAAAAGGCCCCATTACATACCCATAAGAGCTCTCAAAATCTGATTAAGCTTTGGCTGTGGTGGACAGCTTCCTTGGTAGCTCCAAGACACAGTTCATGCTGTCTCACTGAGTGAGGACAGAAGGGTGTCTTCCCTGAATTCCTGGAGGGAGTGCAGTTGCCCACAAACACTGCAGCTTTTGCACAGTGTTCCAGTCTGGGACTGGATACGCCTAAGTGTTTCTTGCATGTGGTGACAGTTTATAAGTTTTTGTGTCACTTGTTACATTTTGAGAGCTTCTCTGGGGAGCTCCAGTCTTGTTAAATGCAACAGGGGAGAAAGAACTCTGTGAGGAAAAATCAAAACTCAAACTCGGTGATCATAGCAAATGTCATGGCTGGCAAAGAATGCATTGAGGACTCTTGGATCTGCAAATCTCTTATCATTTTTTGAGTGTGAACTGTCTGTGGCTAAGAAATTCCTCAGGAAGGCTTGTGCTCTTTGTTTATCTGTCATATTGTCTCTTAAAAATCTAACTAGAAACCAAAGATTTACAGCCCTGGTATATGACATGGTTGTCTCCAAAGGAATATACCTATGCAGCTAGAAGGCCGAGGAAGAAGATTGGATCCACTTGTTTGGATATTCAACTTAGATCCTAAATCTGTGGCTCAGTTCTGTTTCTGAAACAACACCTACCTGCTTAAATTAGCATTAAACTCTTCTTAGATTTTTCTGCTTAGCTATTTTCCTACAGTGCGGACAAAATGCAAAGTTCCTACAAATAAGAACTTCACTAGCAAGCTGAGATCCCAGAGTTGGAAGACATGGGAAGGAATTACCATAGTTCCAATGAAGGAAACTGACCCAGTTCCAGAAGATAGTAATGCGAAGTATTTGGTTTCATCAAACAAGATGGGTAAATCTCAGGCAGAAGTGTTTCCAAACTTTGGAGGTCAATACAGTTAATTTTTACTTTTAAACCTAGAAAGTTTGGCAGAGTAGCTCAGGACTAGATGTTAGAGGAAGTATTCACTTTTGAGGTCATATTCTGAGTCTTTTTATGGTAAACGGAAAAGGAGAGAGGAAGGCACTCGGTACGAGGACTGCCTCATTTTATCTTTTATAGACACTTCTTTAAGGATGAAATGAATCACACCTTAGAAACACTTCCACTGAGAAGTCTAGGTGAGTGTCTCAAGTATGTATATGCTTGTATATATATATATGTATATATTTGCACAGACGTACCCCACTGCAGATTGTAATTGATATGGATTTTCTGTAGTGTTTTCCCATAGTTTAGTCATTTGGACAGAACTTTCTCTTTCTGCCTCTCTCTCTCTCAGCTGGAGACTTGCTTTCTTAATGTTGACTATGAAATAGGACATTGCCTATAAAACCACTGGGAAAGAAAAGCAAATCAAAATCTATTCCAACAGCTCTCAAAAAATCAAATGAAAATTGTGCCTTCGCAAAACGTGTTGCTTTAACGGATATTCTAAAAAGGGAAAGTTTCTTGTTTAGTTTAAGCAAGTAGCTTCCAACAGAGATTCTTCTACAACTCTATTAGCAAGAAACAAGTCAACAGAGAGTTTAGAGAGTGTATAATACTGATGTTGGAATGCTGTGTGTGTTCCACGTCTATGTTACAGGCAAATACAATATGGATATAGTTGAAATGTGCTTTCTGTTTCTTTTTTTTAATTTAAAATTATCTGAAAAATACTGTCCACTTGCATAGCAGCAGAGAACCACTTAAAACCACTCTAAATTGTTGAAGCAACAGAAATTAAGTGCAACCTCCCACATATGTACCCATTCATGTTCTTCATCAATGCTAACTTATAATTGCACCTTGAAAACAGTACTTTTCCCTTAACATACCAAAGACAATAAGCTATTGAAATATAACGTGGGGTTCATTTTTCTTTTTTTCCTTATGGTACTTCCTTTATATGTATGTTTCTAGGATTACACCAGGACAAATTTGCTCCACAGCAATCATACTAACTCTGGTGTGTTTCCTAACTCTTTAGTGTTTGACTTTGCATCCTTAACATTATGTATTGTCAGTTCTGCATGTATTCTGCTGATAGTCTGAGTGCTTGCTGAGTATCTCCCACACACTGGTTCCTGGCCACTGAATGAATGAGCCACTTCTTTTTAATGCTCCAAACTCCTTTAAGCTTCTGCTCCTTTCGTGTCTCCTGATGTAGCTGGCTGACAAGTAGGAGGTCTCAGCCTTCCTGTGGCATGCTCACCAGCTGAAGTGAGGTGTGAGCAACAATTTACATTTTGTCAAAAGCAGAGAGGTGTTTTTACAGTGTCTCGACAGAAATGTAAAAATGCAAAGTAGTTCAGCTTTTGTTACTTATGGAGCCAGGTTAAAAGCCCAGTAGGTGTTGCGTATGGCTCTAGTAAGTGACTGGTTAAAACTGAGGAGCATCATCGCCACCCCCGTATCAGCACTGCGGCTTCACCACCCTCCCAGACAGGAACAATCAGTACCACACTTTTCTATACCCTGATTAGTCTGTGGTTTTCCACCTCTGGCATTGCTTTTTTGTGGTCTCTGTGTTTCTGATAGCTGGGACATGAGTTGCCTACTATTTGAGAAGGTTCATCGGGAAGTCCTGGATGAAGAGGAGACTTCCACGCAGCATTGCTGCTGTGGCTAAGTTCTTGTGGGGGCTGTGTTCCCCTTGAGAAGAGGGGAAGGAGTAGGAAAATGCTCTGACAGGCTGTAATTTTATCTGAGGGATGTGAGGCAGGGCAAGACTCCTTTTGAGTTATTTGATTTTGGAAGAACAGTCTCAGGGCCCTGAGGGGGTCTGACTGTCCCTGCCCATGGCCTAGGACCCCATTTCAGCCCCCTGGGGCTATTAGACCCTGTCCCAGTGATGCCACAGCAGGGCCAGTCTCCTGCTCCACACAAGCCTGCCCAGCCATGGGGTCTCTGATCCAGGCCCACCCATGGGCCCATATCCTGGCCCATTGTCAGCCCATCTCCAGTGAGGTGCACCTATTCCAGAGCCACAATCCAAATTCTGCCTGTGGAAAAACTGTTTGATGCTCTGTTTGTAACTACATGTCAATATGTGCACTGAAGCAATACGAAATAGAAGATATTTCAAAACAAAAGGTGGTTTTAGAGTTGTTTTTACAGATGGGATGCATAGTTCTCATGTATGTACTTGCTGAAACACGTAGAACATGTATCATGACTTGTCTTCCTGTATATTCATACAGCATTTAGCCTCGTAAACTGATATTCCATTTAATACTTTGCTCCTTCCGTATAACAGAATTATCTCATTATTGTGTGTGTGGGACCTTCTTCCAAATTATTTCTAATGACCTTAACTAGGCTTATTTAAAAATTGTAATTATTGCTTTTCACCCTTTATTTAGAATCAGACCCTTAGGCTTATTTAAAAATTGTACTTATCGCTTTTCACCCTTTATTTAGAATCAGACCCTGTGAATTTGTCAGAAATTTCAGGAGTTGTAAACAAAGTTCCATATACTAACAACTGCTGCAGCAGCTGTAAACAATATGCACTGCTCCCATAATGTTCTTCAAGCTGCAAAAAATTTGTTTCTCTGCATGCCTCAGTGCCTTAACTGGAGTTAAAATTTTAAAGTAACCATCTCCTACTAAATCATTGCCAAAAATTAGTGTAATAATTGCCTTTTTAATGGTCAGAGTGCAGCCAAAACCAACAAACCTGTTGACTAAAGGAAGACATGTACACATTGATATAAACCATAAAAATATGTTATCAGCTATTTTCCTAAATAGTCTGGGTTTTTTTTACTTCCTTTAAAAATGCTAGGCTGAAAATCATCCTGTCTTTCCTCACATGTATGAGAGTGGGCACATCTTCAAAAACCTATGAAGTCCATATAAGCTGACAGAAAAGAGGCATATTTTAGTATTAGTCACTCATTTAATCAGCCTGACCCTTGTTGGTTCCCTTCCTTTTATGCACAGCTCTGCTCTCGGAGTTAAGAGCAAATTTGGAATGGGAATCATGTAGGTCAAGTTTTGATCATCCCTTCAACTAAAAGGAGAGGCTGTTGTAAAATACTGCTTCTGTCTTGTCATATATCCCTTCTTTCCCATACATCAGCCACTTTCAGACTGTGGAAACTCAACTTTCAACACTTTAAAGGCTAGAGACCTGCTGTGTCAGTAAAGGACAGAACAACACCAGCAGGGCTTTATGGTCCTTCCATCCCTCTTTCTGTTCCTCTGGTTTCCTTTGCCCATCCCCATTGGTGAGGGAGGAACCAAAGCCTGGATCACAGGGCCCTTACTTCAGGCATAAGGAATGTGGCTTTCAAAGTTCAGCCAAGTATGAGCTACCAAGATACAATGCTCTTTTAAATTGTAAACTTTCAGCCAGCAGCACCTTATTCCATGTATCTGTAGTGCTTAACACAAAGCAGACCTGCTCGTTACTGGAGAACTGAGGCAATACCACAGAACTACTGATAGTACTGAAAATTTACCAGAACCATCATAATTATATAGCAAGTGTCTTTCATTACAATGCTGTGAATGACTGTGTAAGGCTGAAGAGGAATGAACCAAGCCTCTTGTGTAAGCAAATTTTCTGATAGGGTCAGCAATAGTTTTATCTCCACCCTGATTCAAGAAAGATTATCTTAGTAAATGTTTCTTGTTGATTGCACCAGTTTATAATCTTGCTCAGCTAAGTATAAGAATGCTTCAATGTTTCTCTCAAGCTCATTGGTGAGGAAGAATACTAGGGAGAGAAACAGAGTATCCAGTCAAACATTTGTGTGTTTGAAAGTACATGATATATTAGTTTAATTTGATTATCAATATTCAGTACTCAATAGTAGGTTACATACACTTCAAATACAAATAGTCTCTGATTTCATTTCACTTAGACACTCGCCAAACGCCAGGAGTATAACTTGCAACCAAGAGTATTTTTTTCCAGGATGGGAAATGACAGTAACTTTTTAAAATACTGCAAAGTGATACTACTGAGAAATTAGCTTGGGGATTAGAAGTACACTGTGGTTTTGTACATTTACTGTGCGACATGGTCAGCATCAACTTGGGGACAGCAGTAGCCCCTAGTGGAGTACCAAGTACGGTTATCTTTTAGTTCACCTTCTGGTTTCACAAATCCTTTAAAAATGAATCCCCGCATAGTGACTTTCCAGGGAAGAGCG
>NW_010141972.1:23664-46254 GCF_000699245.1 Pterocles gutturalis
ATAGTTGTAAGAATTTGCTTCACAGTAGCATTTTACTTCTATTTATTTTTCTCATTTGAGTCAAGTAGGGCATGTTAAACAGCTTTTTGTTCAACCTGATAGCATATTGTGATTTAACCCTCTGTATTCCACAATTTATGCATCTTTCCTGCCATCTGACACCTATAAGGCATAGTATGCCTTTAGTTCACTCATTACAACATTCCATTTTTATATAACATCTGTCCTTTTGGTTTTTTGATTTTAAAATAATGTATTTTACTACCTGAATTTTAAAGCCTAGATGTGCATTACAGCTTGGAGATAAAAATGACTATGTGACAACTACTGCCAGTAAAATATTCCAACTTTAACAAAGGTTTTCTCTAATGGTGACAGTAAGTACAGTATTACAGTTAGGTATGTGCCAGGGCTTGGAAGACTCACACAAATTTCAGCTATTCTATCACTTGACATATTTAGATTTCAGATTTTTTTTTTTAAGATGATATATCTGATCATGTATTTTTCATGGTGATTGGACTAAGTAAATATGAGATCAAAGTGTTTTGTTACCATCTCAAGATCCAGGTAAATAGCAACAGAAGCATGGTGTGGAACAGATGGATGTTCTCACTTGTTTAGCATGTGAGTAATTTCTCTGCCAATGGAAAGCTTCCAGCTCAGCTTTGTGGCACTGCAGCATAGTATAGTGTAGAATATGGATATATAACTTACTGGGAAAATAATGAAAAGGAATAACTAGTTCAAGACAATTAAGTGATCACCTAGGCAAAATGAAGGGATCCCCAGAGGGAAGGAAGCCAGAAAAAAATGTCTGAAGGTATCAGATTTGGTGAGAAACAATGTGATAGACTACTTCTAGTAAGATTTCCACTGAGAGATATTTGGCTATGGTGTGTTGAATTATCAGCTTGCTAAATTAGTATTATTTTTAAATAATAAATTTTCATAGAAAATGCATCCTGTTTGGAAGAAAGAAAGTCAGAATTCTTTTAAGTTTGCTCTTGTTATGAATAGTGTTTTTGTTGTAAGTTCTCTCTGCGTTTTATTTTCTTATTTCAAATTCCATGGTATAACAACAAATCTGCCTGTGGGTTTTTTCACACAGGACTTGTTACCAAGCACAGGGCACTGCAGTTCAGTTCCTGTCTGTTAAAGTTTAATCCTTAGCCACTTAGTTGTTCTGTTACATGCTTTGGACCACTGGTACCATGAAGCTACATGGCATCTATTGAAATTAAATTGTAACAGACTGATAGAATATGTCTGAAACACCAGGTAGAGTTAAGACTTAAAGTCTGTTAATGTGAGTAATTACTGTCTTGGGTAAGTCAAAGGTCTTTGCTCACATCATTGACCTCAGCTCAGTCGAAGGCCTGTATAGCTCATGGGTAGATTGAGCTTCTCCTGGGGATGCTCTTGGGAACTGCTATACTTTTGGAGAGTTTCAGATGATGCTGTTTTCTATGTTATTTGTTATTAAAACAACCAACCAAACCCAATCTCCCCAAAGCTAGGAATAACCTGGAACAGGAAACATCAGTGGGGTCCAAAATCCCAACAAAGGAATTCAAGTTCAGAACTGAGCTGCTAAATCAGGACATATTACAAAGGGCTTTGGCTATGTATTTAAAGATGTGTATCGTATATGAAAAGACATACTCAAAGTGAAACCCAGTGAAGATTACAGTGGCAGTTATTGGACAACATTGGCACTTAGAATCTTAAAATAATTCATTACAAAAAAAATAGTCAAGGAAAATATGATAGCAGCTTTACAGCTTTAGCAGCAGCAAAGATATTGGGCAAGGTACACAAGGTATTAGACAGTATTAACTAGAGTGAACTGATGTGTGGTGAACTGAATGCTTAGAGACGTTATGCAAAGAGGAACATTTAGACATACACATCTTTCTCTTGTGCTGAAAAGTTTCTTTTTTTCGGGACTTGAGAATACAGTTTAGTTTTCTGTTTTTAAAGCCATAAGATATTAGGATGGAAGCCTTGCTTTCCACAGTGCTCCAAAAGGAAACAATTTTTTTTTTCCCCTGTTTAAAAGGATATAACATGGAAACTTAATTTAATGGGTCTCTACTGATTCTTCTTCCCAAAGTGACAGCTCTTGGGACTGCATGACATGGCAGTGCCCTCAGTGGCACTGATGCTAATACTGAGCAGATACCATGTCTCGGTAGTTGTAATGTTTGCTTTGGTTTTATTTCCAAAACTTGGTCCAGAATAGCTGGCACATGTACATACACATGTGCCAAATCTACAGGAGAGGGAAAGAACTCCCTGGCAGTTCAACTGCTTTTGTAGCAGAGTTATTTTGTGGCTTTTGTTGGCTTGTTTTCTTAACTTTTTTTTTTTTTTTTTTCTGCAAACTACTCTAGTAGGGTAGTCTTTCTACTACCAAAATCGTAGCATTTGAGCAGTTACGAACTTCCCAAGAGCATGGTACTCAAAGAGGTCCCACTGAGAGTAGTTTGTCTGACGATGCCTGTAGCAGGGTAAGTAGCTTCTTTTAAAGACACATTGAAGTATCCAAGCCCTCTCAGGAATGAAACAGCACACATTGCTGAGGACAAATGGAGAGTCCTGTTTCCCAGCTTTCAGTCTTAAACAGAACTTTGAATCGCACTCTGTCCCCAAAGGAATAGAAAAAGACTGATGGTATAACTCTTAGATTTTTGAGTAAGAGCTGGATTCAAATGAGTTGTCTGTAACTGGAGGTTTTCCTTCTAAATTGAATTGAAAGGTACTATTGCCTAACCCCATGGCAAGTGGAGAGAAGGGTTGTTCATTGGGATGAGTTTCTCTATTCTCATTTGTTTTCTGCAATAAATCTTGATTATTAAATTAGAATCAATCTTGTGGAGTTATTAGGCATAATAGGAAGTAAACAGAGACACGGAAACCAAGGCAACAGGACAGAACATGTGAAAAGACACAGTTTAAAGTTGCGACATAAAAGAAACAGTGACAAGATGCACCTCAAGACGCTACTGCAGAACTGTGCTAAGCGTGTTAAAGGGCAGGCTTTCTGAAACATGACAAGCAGCTGTTTAAGTGCCGTGACATTTTACAAAGGGCTGCTTGAAGAATCTGTTTGATGGAGAAGACAGAAGTAGAGTACTACAATGAGCCTGGGACAGCCATCAGCCAGGTCAGTTGAGTATGCATTGCCTATTGGCATTATTGTCTACAAGACAGAATATTATTTTTGTTGCTAAGCAGCTTAAATAAATTGAAAGTGAGGTGGCAACAGTGTCATGAAATAGCATATGCAATAATTCTGATATGCACTACCACTTTTATGAGCTTTGTGCATATTAAGCAATCCAAAACAAACATAGATATTTACATAGTAAAACCGTTAAGAAGAAGGAATGGCTGCTGATTTCATCTGAGTTTGCTGGTACAGATTCAGGACACCAGCATCCTGATGTCAAAAGGAAAACTAGCTAATTATTGAGCAGGACATTACTGGACAAGAAACCACATAATATGTGACCTAGAAAATATGATGGTTTTCCACCCAGCCTTGGAAAACATAAAAGCAGAGTTCCTAAGGCAAACAAAACTAACTGGTGCTTCCAGAAGAAATGAGGAAAATTAAAAGTGACTTTTTAATGCTTCAGCTCAGTTTAAGAAAGGATCTTGCTGTGCTCTTTTTGCTGGTTTGTGGGTTCTTTTGGTTTTGGTTTCTGGAGTGTTTGTTTGTTTGTTTTGGGTTTGGGGTTTTTTTTGAGAGCACACCCCAAGACTGTTATTAGTGGAAATACGGGGCTCAGTTTTGAAGAGAAATAGAGACCCTGCTAAAGTTTTAATAAACTGGACTCTCGTGCTTTTGGCTGCTGCCACACTTTAATATTTGCACCGTCATGGCAAAATTTTGAGAAATCAAAATTATATTACTGACAGATGGAATTGTTTCTGTTTAAGGACAGATGGTTTTTATACAGCATTTATTTAAAACTAAGGATTTTTTTTAATGTTTGTTTATGAATATTTAAAACAACAAATTAGCACTTTCTTCATAAAAACGTATTTTCCTCAGTAGAATCTAGTTTTCAAGAACCTCACAAACTTGTGTAACATAGCATGTAACTAAATTAATTACATAGCCAGCATTTTTAAGATATTCAAATGTCATTTGGGCATTTGGAAAAAAAAATACTTCCTGAAATAACTACAAAAGTCCTTGGGCATCCTTTGCTTATAGATGCATAAGTCTCCCCATCCCTTCAAAAAATAAAGATACCACAGTAAAACTTACAGAATGAAAATGCATTTTGTTGTTGTTGTTCCTATAGTAAGACAGAAGCAAGGTATGGAGGAAACTCAGTCATCCTAAAGGTTGAGCAACCCCATATGAACAGCAGGAGAACAAATAACAATGTGGATTTATCGTAGTTGTTGTCTGGGCTTCATCTCCCAAGATACACTTCATGCCATGTTTCTGGCCTTTGCAGCCTGATCTCCTGCATCTCAACTGAATTCTGCTAGATGTCAGCTCTCAGAACTGTAGCAGAATGCAGCCAGATACAAATGCCACCCTTGAAAGTGCTGTGCTGCATCAGAAAGGAAACGTAAGTGAAGAAAACACTTCCGGTCATCTGAACAAAAACAACGTTGCTAATTTTTTTGGTTAAAAAATCAAAGTTTCCTTTTGGCTTTCTTGAAAATTTATTTTTTAAAAATTATTTTCACAGAAAAAGAATCAGTTTTTAGGATACAATTTTTTTTTAGTTTCAGGAGCTATTCAGCAGAACATTTCTTTCTGGCTCGTAAAATGGTATTCACCTCAAAAAGTAGCTCTGTCTCTGGTAAAAGAGAGGTCCAGTAACACGTTTTAGGCAGTATAGTTAGTTGGTACCATTCCTGTAGCAGAAGAAAGATGACTTTTATGAATTTTAGCTGCTATGAACTTCATGCATGACAAACCCAAGATCAGGCTGACAACCCACTAGCAAATTTAAATGGAATGGGGAGGTGGTTAGGTGTTCTGCTATTTTTCTTTTTGTTTGATGTGTGTTTGATAAGCAATTTATATTGCTTTTTAATATAAACTACAAGCCTTGTCTGGCTAAGCTTAATTTCAGTGAGAACAGCTACCTCTATGTTTGAGAAGAAAAAAACACCACCAAAAACATACTTGCTCTCTAGACCCAACTAGTAGGATGCAAACAAGGATTAATATTAAATGAGACTTTCAGCCATGAGGTAAACAGAAATTAATATGCCTATGTCATAGGAACACCTTAGTTACAGTTGTGAAGCCCAAGTACGTATTTGCTGTAGACAGTAAGTCATCTTCTAGTGACTGTCTTAACATGTTTCAGCACAACATGTGGCCGAAGCCCAGTTGCAAGATGCATCATCAGAGTAATTTATAACACGTATGTAGTGTTTATCAGAATATAAATATATAAAAGATAAAACACACATACAAAAGATAAAACATACAGACAGTTAAGTAAGCTGTGCTGCCTGAAAGCTAAACATCTTCAAAGAGATACATTGTTAGGCAAGTATTTTCAGAACACAATAAATGATAATCAGATTTATAAAATAGTTTTAGGCATTGCCATCTCTCATCCCATGGCATTGACTTTCACGTGTCTAAGCAGCAGCTACTTTTCTATGTTGATATAACTTCAGCAGTTAATTGGGAAAGATGAAGAAACACAAGTCACATGGAAAGGAATTAAAACAATTACAAGAGAGAAAAGTGAAATAACTGCATGTGTGATCATTTGATGTGTTTTCTGGGAAGAAGTGGTTTTGCTTTATCTTTCACCCTTTCCCTTCCAATTCTTTAATGCCTTATTCTTTTTAGGAAGATGGCAGAATGCATACTGATTATTTAAAGTTAATTTTGACCAATAAGCATTGCCTGGTACAAGATAAACAAAGGTGGCTTTGGCTAAATTACGAACCTTTGGGCCTGATCCAAGCTGTGGCTCCACAGCTGCGCACCCTCTGACAACAGCAGAAAAGGAGAAACTTGATATACTTATCAACAGCCCTTTGTTCCTCCTCCTTTTAGGAAACTCATTTTTTCATCAGGGAACACAGGTACAGCTGTTGCTCATGAAATGGTTGCAGGATGTCAACAGTTAAGTGCCATTTTATGCCAGTATTTCCTTACTGTTCAAGCTTGTGAGCAAGTTTCAGTTGAGCTACTTGCATTTCTGGACCTAGGTAATCGGGGTAGCAGCCCAGGTGCCATACAGATGGTGAGTTTGATCTTTTAATACGTACTTTTAAAATCCCGATGTTATTATTAGAGCTGTCATTTGTCTTACCTCTGACCTCAAGAGGACCTTAATTTCTCTCTCAGGACTGGGAAGAATAAGCAATCAATGTGGAGTGCTGTCATTCTTTATGCCTTGTAAGGGGGATTCTAGAGAGTAATGTTCAAGAGGGATTTTTTTTTTTTTTAAGTCCTATTCCTTATGTGTGCTTTAATTAGGCCCTTTACAGGGGGTTCATTTTGTCTTCCTTTGCATCTACACATTGGGATGGCTCCAAGGCCAGTAAGAATGTTATTGAAGAGTAAGTGGTTGAGATATCTTTAATCTATGGTTGAATTAATTATTTGCTTTTTCCCTATATATGGTTATACCCCAGTCTCTTGAGAAACATCTGCCTACTCTTGATAGGCTTTTTGTCTCTCTGATTAGGAGTGTTGCCTTGCATGTGTTTGTAGGTTGAAATACAACCAGGTGTGCAGCTATCCTTGGGTGACAATGATCAAGCAGTGGCCAGTACACCTTTCTTTTATTTGAATTTGACTGCAGTTGGTACGTGGCCTTCACTTTTGGCTGCCAGATCCCCACTCCCTAATCATGTCTCTCTCTTCTGAGAATCTGACTGTTGCAAGCCTTTCTGCTTGGGACTATGACTTAAATATATTTGGAAGCAGATGATAGTTATTAGCTGAAGTCTTTCCTGATCATTATGTCATAAAATTTGCTAACTCTGAGATTTTCGGCAGATTCTGAGATGTTGGTCTTGCTCTCAAAGTTGCTATATAATTTGATAATTGACTAACCCTCTGCATACTAGTTTTAGACAGAAATGCTAACATTGGAATTTCTTTGATTTGAGAGGGCCTATGAGTATCTGTGGAATCTGGAAAATTTATTCTGGTCTTTTGGCTTCTTTTCACTTAAGATATCATCAGCAATATTTGAGGATGATATTTGCTGCTGTCAGTTTACAGCAATATCAAATGTGCCCAGAGTATAGGATTGCATGTCTTGAACCTGAAGAAGATAAATAAATAATTGTAAATTAAATTGTACAAATGAAGTTATGCTTTTAAATACTTTTTGGATTATAGCTTTAAAATTGGAACTATGCTTAACATTCAGCTATGCAGCAGTCTCTTCTTCGTTATGGAGTATAGTCAATATAGCCAACATAAAGTATTTGTATAGGTGTCAGTGAGTTCAGTAGTGCAGGATGAGGGATCCCACGAGTGGCCTTTGCTTTTCAAAGAACAGCTCTGTGTCACTTTTGACAGACAGTCTTTGCTTTATAAAGAACAGACTGGAAAAGTCTGCATAGAACAAAGTGTCTTTGAAGTGCACAGCTCCAGTTTATTTTTTTCCTGTTTGCCAAAACAGAAGACAAAATTCTAAATCATGACATAATTTTCTTTTCTGTTACATTGAAAAAAAAATAATGGTAATAAACACTTTGGTGTTAATTAAAATAAGCAAACAGTTATAGTTTGAGACTGAAACCCCAGAACTTCTGAGCTATGTGTCTGATTTCAAGTTTGCAGTTGGTCTCCGCCTATGAAATGGGATGGCAAAGAACCCTAAGTGTAACTCTCACCCCCAGGCTTTGTAGACAATTAGATCTGGCTCTGACTTACACAGAACTCAAAATATAAAGCCTAGCAAATGTGAAGACCTACAATTGGATTCAGAAAACCAGTTGCATGCAAAATTCAGTGGGGCTTAATTGTCAGCTTTGATCATGGGATAGAGGCCGACTTTTTTCTTTCTCTTCAAGTCTTACGTAAGTGCACTTTCAGAAACCTCACTGTCTGTGTTTTGGAACTGAGTAGGGTCCTATTTTACTTTGCAGCTGGAGTAGAATTATTTCAGGAGGACCTCTGTTCTGGTTTTTGGCTTAGTGCAAGAGGCCACAGACTCAATCCACTGGCATTTCTCTGTATGTCTGTAAAACAGTAACTCCTGAACATCACATCCGATCACTTTCAAAACTTGTGGGAAAGTTACATGTTTTGATAGCCAAAACCTTGTTGATTTCACAGAAAAGCAATAAGAGAAAATGGGAGACATGTGGAGCTTCTGCTTTCTCTCAAGTTCAGCCACAGTTTTGATCTTCTTAAGTCAAAAACCTGGTTAACTGTTCCTGTAGAGCACAGTAGAAATGCCATCTCCTTCTCACAGTTGTTTAAAGTGTTATTATTCTGATGGACTGCCTCCTACAAAAGCATAGGCGGTGGGAGATGAAAGGGAAAATGGGAGATGCCAGAAACTGTGGAAAAGTAGTTTGTGGAGTTAGAATATCTTAGTAAAGAGAGACCACAGCTCGAGTACCAGCAGGGACAAAAAGAGCAAACAGGAGTATATAGTGCCAAGGAAAGAGACCACTGGGCTGTGCAAAATCAAATGTCTCCAGCTCTTTTGGACCAGAAAGAATTGGAGATTCAGCTGCCAAGAAAGAAAGAATACTGGGGCAAGTTCAAAGCTATTAAGGAGGTAGTAAAAGGTGGGGTGCTGACTGGAGGAGGGATCTGCGCCATCAGGAGTTTCTGTAAGGTACACCTGGAGGATCCTGCTATGCCAAAGATGAGGAGGTGCTGTGTTGCATGGGGGAAGAATGAGGAATGGGACAGTGCAAGCGAACAGATATTAACATACAACTGTTGCATATTAACTGGGACAGTAGAAGAGAAAGATGTGGAAGATACAGTACCTCCGGGAAGGGGGAAAGGAGGCTGCATAACAAAGGTTGATTTGGACAGATGGGGAGTGTGGAGGAGAGCCTCCAGAGGAAGGCAAGAAACCTCTATAGCATGCTGCAAGCTCAGCTTACAGAAGCTACAGAGTGTGTGACCCTCTCATTAATTTCATTTCACCATGTTCTCTGCATGCTTTGTGTGGCTTCCAAGTAACACATGACATCAGCAATCTTAATAAAAAACACCTGCTTGGTACATTTTATGTTCAAGTCCGTTAAACTTTGCTAGTCCAAAATATCCAATGCTATCTGGAACAGGAGTATAATTAGTTTTCTCTAAATTTGCTGAGCTTTGTTAAATGAGGTCTTTCCTTAAGGAGAAAAATGTGAATTTATATGCCTTAGCTCTACGTATTTGAAAATCATCTTTCAGCTGCTCAGCTTTGTACACTGATAAATACATCTGTCAAAATTAGCTCCTGATCCTCCTCTTGAACCTAGTCTACTTCTAGCTATGTTCATGACCTATGTTTCAAGAATTAATGAATGACCCCTGTGCACTAGGGAAGTATAGGGTGTAAATTGCCATAGATCTAGTGGGAGGAATGTTCAGCACACCCCAGAAGCTCTTTTTAAGCTTCAGGCTGCCTGGAGTCTTTCAAGTCAGAGAAGAAGCTATGTTTATACATCCCTCAGCACAAGGAAGAAGCTGCTGTGAGCCAGAGGTAATTAATATCAGCAGTTAAACTATCTGCTTTGAGAAAGTAAGTAGCATTAGAAATAATTGCTTATCTTTCCACTATTGTGCTCCAAAAAGTCTCAGGGTGTGATGCTCCTATCTGTTAAATATTAGCTTAATAGCTCACAATATATAACAAAAGATAAGAAGGACGACTCTTTTTCCCTGGGCTACTTTGGAAAGTTTATTCCAGATTTAGTTTAGATGTGACAGAAGTTCAGAGTTCTCAGTACCGAACAAATAGGTGCAGGGGCCTGTCTTTTTTGAAGAGTCCAAGTTTTCATTGTAGAGTCAAAGCCAGAAGTCAGGGCTCCTTCCTGTGGCTCCCTCACTCTACAGTTTCATCTGCTATTAGTGACTGAAGAGCGCTTGCCTCAAGGTAGATTTTCCAGTTTGACTGAACGGAACCATTTGCAGGAGGTTTTTGAATCTCTTTTTGTTTTATCAAAAAAGTCAGGCACAAGGACAGCTTCTGAAAACTTATTTTAGGACAAGGAAAGGGGTCATGACCCTGAGGCTTTGCTGTTTAAATCGCCAAAACTTCTTTGGAGTCTAGCTAGGATAAATGAAAGGGCATGGGCTCTGCTGGTTGTGTCACAAATTTTCCAGAGTGCTTTTTCTGAACAAGCCAGAAAAAGATTTGCCTGATGGGACAAATGAATATGGGGCACATGAATAACTTTTTAACATGGAAGTTCTGTTTTTTTAAGAGACAAAAATAAAAGGACTAAAAAGTGTGTAGCATAGAAACTGGTGGAGAGAAGAAGGCATGAGCTTGACCTCTGTGCACTTTCAGTAGGATGTGCAGCATGGTGGGGAAGGTAAGTGGTCTTCTGACAACACCAGGCCCTCCTTGAAATCCATCACCAGAGCTCAAAATCTCAGGTGGTGAAGTCCTTGTGCCAAGCTTAAAATGTGGGGCTCGGTCTGGAAGTAAAAAGTGGATGAGATGCTGTTTCCCCTAGTCTCCTCTGAATTACCTGCAGTGCAGAGACAGATGGCATCTCTCTCCCTGATTGGGGATTTCTTGTTCAAGTCTTGTAGAAAGGAATGGAGTAAATTGATCTTTGTTTACACTTAATAGTCTGTAATTGATAGTACTCTCATTCGCCACCTTCTTGCAAATGTTGGTGTCTTTCGAACTCTTTTGAGGACTGACCACGAGGGCATTATCACACCTAACACAAAACAAAAAATGATTGTAAATAAAATCATAACATACATAAAAGCCCCGGACCTCTCTAGGCACATATTTTTTAATCTATTTCTTCACCTTTCCCTCACTATTTTCACATTTAGATATGGGTAGCTGCAGTGCAAAACAGAGGCATGTATTTTTGTCTGCTTAGGACATGAGAAAGGGCACAGTGCTCTCTGTTTCAGCAGCTGCACTCAGAGGCCAGTGTGCTAACTTTATTTATTTATTAGTGGGTTGATATGGTTAGGCTATTTGTTTTTCCACAGTACAACTTGTTGCAATTCTGCTCTAATTGATGGACGTACTTTCCCTTTCTTACACCATCAAAGAATTTGGCCCAAGAAAATTTAATGGATTATTCCCTTTTGACCTCTAAATTCCCCAGGTTAATACTTTTTTCTTACATGGTTCTTCCATTATCTTCTAGCTCTGAATGCACTCTCTTGGTATGTGAAATAGCAGAACTATATGCCACATGTTTTCTGAGGACATGAGCCATAGCCCTCAGAAATGGATTTGCTGCTTTTCTAAACTGGAAGCTATTGAAGATATTACATTTGGATGAATAACAAAAATATGTGGCAGTCAAAAACTGCAGATTCTTTTTGACAGCAACTGTGGTTTCTAATACTTCCTAATTTTCGCTTACACATATTATAAGTGATGATTAATCCAATGAAGTGTGCAAAATTGCCCATGTAAATCTGACTTTCATAAACAGGAATTATCTTAAAGTTTCATAAAGTGTTCCAACATTCAGTTCTAAACTTACTTTTTGGTGCAAATAAATATATATCTTCCCTTCTTAAATTTTCAGTAGTTCTGGAGTAAGAATTTTCATCCACTTGAAAACAGTATCTTTCTCTGCAAAGGTTTACCCATATCAAGAGCAACTGTACTTCTTCTGAACAGTAGCAGAAATGTGTTTGCTCCTAGATTAAAAAAAATCTCAAACTTAAGACTGACTTCCCCTCTCCCTTCCTGTTCAAATTGTGAAATTGGCCTGAAAAATTTTTTTTTTTCTTTCCCGAGTCATTCGGATGCTCTGTGTTATGAACAAGAGTAATGGGTCCTTCTTAAAAAATGAAAACGTGAAATGCTGGTCCTCTTCATTCCAGCTGGTCAGGCCTTAAGATAAAACAAATGTCATGCATATCACAATAAATCCTGAAAGCTAGTAAAACAATGAAAAAAATGTGATCAGAAGCTGTGCAGAAATGCACAGATGGAAAGAATAGCTTGAGGACTGATGAAGTTTTTGCTGACCTTTCTTCTGGTGCTTGTGATGTGACAGCTACTAGCATCAGGTGGAGAGAGCAGGGAGCAGCATCTTCGCCCTACAGCAGCTGGGGCCTGTGTAGTTACCTGACCCCCCTGGTTCTCTGTTTTTAGGTCTCCAGAGATAAGGTAGGGGCGATAAGCACTAATCAGTATATGAGTCTATACTGATGCTAGTGTATAGCCTCCCATAAAATTGTTACTTAAGCATGCTAATTTTTCAAGACTGGGATGGTAGCTCCTAAAATTTCTCATGAATCTTGTAGCGATGGTCTGTGTTCCAGATTTAAGCCTGACAAAGCAAGAGATCTTCCACTTGCTGTGTATTTTTAGTAGATACAGCTATTTGTGCTCTGCTACCCCTGCACTTTTTCAAAACAGGTTTGTTGCATAAAGACTTTTAAATAAAAAAAAGAAAACGGTCCACATAAACATTTCCGAGACAATAGACTCTGAGATCGTAAACACATGCTTGTGACCTTATTAAGATGAAGAGAATTTTGGTTTGAGAAGAGGAAAAGCTTTTGATCAAGCAAATACAGTCACAATAATAACAAAGGAAAACAGAAAATTACTGTCAGCATAATTATTTTGGGAGTCTCGCTTCTCTGTCCTGCCCAATGCTGCCTCTTTGTGATGACCTTTATTTCAGGACAGAATACATAGTTCAACCTAACTGAAATCTAGAAGTGTTTTAGCTCGGGAAAGTTTGTGTTAAATTTTTACTTACTATATTATTCAAAGGAGCAAAACGGCACAAAATTAATTTTGCAATCCAGAATTGTTATAAAATGGAAGTTAGTGCAAGCACTTCCAAGTATTATCAAAATTGTTGTTCTTTGAAGGATGACAGAAATGAAGATTATTTGTGTAACTTAGTTCCCATCAGCCTAAAAGATACGTGAAATGTGTGATGAGGTTTCAGTAATTCAGCATTGTTCTGGTTAGTAATTAACCCTACAAGCAGCACCAAAGATCACTGCAAAAGTCATTTAGTGGCTCCACCTTTTTAACATGGCATTTCAAACGATGATGTGTAAATGTTTGATTGTTTATTTTCTGTCCTTTTGTTATTACCAGCATCGTGTTACTTTCCATTATACTACCTGTGATGAAGATAGCGTATATAAATAAACCTGAGAAGAGATGGAGCCAAGGACAGGTTTTATATGTCAGTGTTCATTGAAGTTAATCAACCAGCTGGTCTTTCATGCCAGTTCTTTATTCTCCCATCTTTTTTCCCCAGAGCAAGAGGGAGATTCGTGCTTCCTGCCTGCCTGCATGAAGAGGATAGATTATGTCATTCTAGTGGCCAGATGGCCTGACCACAAAATCCACTGTGTCAGCCTTAACAGTCTCAGAAGGGAAGCTCCCAGCCTCAGGACTGTCCTTTCATAGCCAGTGAGGAAGCACAGTGCCACAGGCATTTTCAGGAGCTGACCTGAAACTTTGCAGGCAGCACTTGTTTTATAGAGAGGGCTGTTCATCTGGTGCCTCTGGTAAGTGGCTTCTTCCTGATATACCAGTATAAAGGAACTGAATAACCCCAACGGCGTGCTCAGGTGACGCAGGGACATGCACAACATCGCGCTACTACCTAAAGCATGCACACGTGCACCCCTGTCATCCTTAGGCTGAATTTGGGTGCAACTTTTGTTTTGCCATATTGTCGTACCAGAGACAGGTTTTGGTGAACATGGGTTTTATCTTGCCCTAACTCTTGTAATTCTTTTGTGTATATAGGGCAACCACACAACATTAAGAAACAAAATTAAATGCAGGAACTCCTTTTAGTTAGATTAGGGACACTGATGGAGAAGGAAGGCAAATGGAAATAAAACCACAGAGATGTGGTGGGGAACTGTTCTTACTATTCGTGTCCATGTCATTCTAGCTTGTTCTCCTTAGATACCATCTTCAGCCAGTACAATTTACAGAGGCTTAAGGTTTGGCCCCGCTGTATTCGGTATGAAGATGCTTTGGAAAGAAGGGCTTCTGATAGACCTTGTTTAGTCTTCTGCCAAATTAAGGGAGCTTTGCAAGTTTTAATTACGGTGCTTCTACAAAATCCTTAAAGTAAAGTACTAGTTTATGCATTTTCTTGCTTTTCAAGATGGAAGGAGTAGTTATGGCTCAACCACAGAACCTAAGATGTTTGTTTAAAAATATGTATCGTAAGATTTCTGCAATCCAAATCCACATTTAATGAGTGTACAATTTGTGTTTTCCAGTCTGTTTGCATTGCTGGTGATGTGTGACAGAAGCTTAAGTTATAAATTAAATCCATCCCTAAAAGAATAGGTGACAGGGCAGTGTAAGATTCAATTCCCATTGCATGAGTCACTTCATTTTCACATGTCTCTTTACACTTGATTGGACACACTGATATTTTAAATGCATTACAAATTTAATCAAAGCCATTAAATAAGATACACAATGTTGAAGTTACATCCAGGAAAACATCTGGGACTATGGAGTGGGAATTATTCTTGCATAAAAAATAGATTAACTGAATAAACAAAGGAATATTGAAGCTCCTCGCAAATGTATATGGAAGGTCAACTCATGGCATTTCCCAGATTGCAAATCAATGCATTGATCCTGAATAGACTTGTATTTTAATAACTTCAAGCATAACTCCACTGGACTTTCTGCTGCGCAGTCTGTTGAGAGTGCTCAGATGAGATCAAGAGGGCTAATCCCATATGCAGTCATTCAGAGTTGCAAGGGTTATCAAGTTTGGAGGGGCTAAAGTTCAGTCTTGCAAATTTCATTCACACAGATATGTTTATTACCCTTGGAAGAACTATAGCTTAGAAAGAAATGAGCTCTTGAAGTAAGGTCGGTAATATGATTATTGTTTTACAATCAAGATATAATACCCCAAAGGTATCTGAAGATATGTTCTTTAGCTTCCTATATAGTATATAATCTTCCTGACATTTATAAAATGTACACTCTTCTCTCCATACCAAGCTCCAAAACATTATTTATTTTCTCTCTAGATTTTTTCCGTATTGAAAACATGCCAGAATATGACAGCAGCAAGAAAAAATTAGAAGACACAGAATTTCAAAATTCTGTTCAGGTGACTAGATAATCTCAAATACTTCAGAAATGGGCTTCTCCACAGTCCATACTCTATTATGGATACTTCTCTATTTAGCTTTTTTCCCAATGATTTAAACTTAAAAATTAGAGACTGAAGAGATTAAAAACAATCAGAGCAGCATAATGAAAATATATAATTTTATTTCTTACTATGTGTGGAATCTACACAGTTACGTTTACATGTTAGAATGCCATTAGAACAAAATTTGTAAACTGAAAATATCACAAGTCTCATCTTTAACCTTGTTTAATGAAATCTCAGGTGTGCAGTGCACGTTGAAAGAAATCGATTGGCGAGTTTATATAAAACAAAACATGGTAAAATTAATTGCAGCTGACCTTAGAAAAAATTCCATTCATTGCTTATGAAACACGTTCTCACACTGAAAGAGAGCTATATTAAACTTACATATTTTTGAGCAACTTCTTGAACTCTACAAAAACCCCCATACTCTGTCTGCCAATATGTTTGACCAGGATTGTGTTAATTTCTTGCACTAGGGGCCTTTTCTTGATGTGCTATTTTTCATTATTTTGGAAATAATTTGCACTGTCTAAGCTTAGATATCATTATTTAAGTGTAAATAAGGAAACAAATAGTAAGTATTGAACTGGTGTAAATCAGGAGTAAGAGGTTTCTTGTCCCGTAGTCTGTTACTCTGCAGACTTCATTGTTCCAGTTTGTATCCTGGGTGATTTCAGTGAATGCCTGTGCTGTGCCTTAGTCATAGACAACTCCCGAGATGCTTTAGTATACAGCAATCAGAAATGCCCAGGTCTTAAGATGACATACATGAAATGGTTGCTACCCAGAAGCTGATAAACTGGAGCTCCCATTTATCCTTCCTTTTATTAAGAGGATCATGCTCATGGAAGGTGAAAGAATTTAAAATTTTGGTAAATGGAAGATTATTTCTGCAAAACAAACAGGCGAGCTATGACATATTCCTTCATAATGTAGTTGAAAGAAGATTACCAGAACTAAAACCAATTATGAAATCCAGGATGAAGAAATATTGTAATTTACAGGACAGTTATTCTGTAAATTCATGTTTTCTTTTCTGTCTTTCATGTAGCAATCTCTGAGTTGCCTTGCTCTAGCCTAAGCTGAAATATATATTTTTAAACAGAACAGTCCTTCAATTAATTTGATGCAGGAGTATTCACGTCTATTGTGTTCAGCTCTGCCTGTATAAAAAGTTTCATTTTAAAAGTTGCTTAGTACTTTAGCTTGATTTGTTTTGCACAGAAGAGCAAACTGAAAAAAATCCAGGGTTCCGTTTTCCATCAGGTGTGGAGAATTCCATCTTTTGTTTGTTTGATTTTTTTAACTCAGATGTGAACGAGAGACTTCTATGAGTATTTCAACAAAATGCCCAAAAGCTGAAAAGTATTTGAAAACCAGAGATGTGAAAAACTTATAAACAAGTTCCTCCTCTTGCTGCTCTGATCTGCCACAAAGACTGAGGGCCAACATTTTGCCTTTCTTCCTCTTAGGTTAAGAACAAATGTTGAAAACTACATTCTTCATATATTAGGCTGAAAGGAAATTGGCCTGAATTATAAATTGAAGAGATATGTCACCTTCTATTGTGCAGATCAGAAAAAAAAAAAAAAGCTGCGTTTTGTGAATGCACTGTCAAATTACCAACTACACAACACCAAAATACTTTTGTAGAAATTAGCAGTTTCACAGCACTCATGGTAATCTCAGTAGCTGTAAACCTGGCTCTTTCTGTGGTTATGTGCTGACTTCATGCCCCTTCGATACTGAACAGTTTATAAACTCAGTTTTTGTTTGGGTTATGAATGTCTTCCAAATCTTGAGATATTTATTTAGTTTAATTTAGCCTCTAATAATCTGATTGAAATGAGACAATGTAAAATAATTTTTTTTAAAAAGCTGTTGTTTTCACTGTAAGAATAAAGTGAATATTATCAGATTTATTTGTTTGGTTTTATGCTTATTTTTCCTGTATAGTAGAGGATTTTTTGGTGGAGGAAGTTTGCTTTTAAAACGGGAGAAGTGAGAAGCCATCCCTACATCTAATTTAGAGAGAGATGAGCAATGAAAAATGGATTCATTGAAGTCTGGTTAAGGACCTGGTTAAAATTCTGGCTTTCTCTAACAGTAGGGAATGTGTTCTATTACTCACTTTCTTGGATTAGATCTAAGAAATCTGTCAAAGCAAAAATACAAGTTATTTCCTTCTTGCATTTGTAATAGAGGCTGTTCTAAAGCTTATACTGAATTTGTGCCTCAGAAAACTCTCTTTCTAGAGTTTCAGTGTTTAGGCTGATAGGAAAAACCTAAAGTCCTGCCTGTTTCTGGAAATGTAAGCATTTCATTGCAATTTTTGTTTTGTTTTAGTTTAGGTGTGGCAGTCTTAGGGTACAGGGAAAATTCCATCTTGGTTAATTATGTTCTGTCTTTCCAATTGTCTGCAGTTAGACACAGTCACTTCCTTTTTTTCCAGCTCTGTTTCTCACTGTAATGTTTATATGAAATGTAAAACAGCTGCTTTCTTAAGATCCAAAGGTGCATATATTTAAAACACAGGTAAAGTAATTCCTGTGAATGCTTTGTACTCTATAACATGTTTTGGTTTTTTTGTGGTGTTTTAGTGTTTTGGTTTATTTGTTGGAGGTGTTTTGGGTTTTGGTTTGTTTTTGTTTTTTAAACCCAGAAAATCTTAAAAGTAGTCCATAAGCATTTGTGACAAAATTCAACAGCCTCCAGTCACTCATGCTTTCAACCACTGAAAAAAAGGACCTTCAAAAGAGATGGAAAGGCTCATTTAATAAACAGAAATTACTTTGACACATTTTGTTAAGATAACCATGGAAGTTAAGAGTGTCACTGCTGTACTCTGTGCCTTACCGAAATGGGAGGAGCTGACTATGGACCTTGTTAAAATATCAGTGTAGAGTCAGGTATTTTGGATTGATCTATAATAGATGTAAGTAGGTTGAATACAGTTGGGAATATACACTCTATGCAAGTCTGTGCTCATTATTACAGCATGACCTAGCTTTGACTTGCATAGTCAATTAAAGGAAGAGCTAAGTCAAGTGAAAAAGGCTGTATCTGTGCATGGAGAAACTATCCATTCCTTCATTGTAGATTTTAAAATACCAACAGGAAATGAGGTTTTAAAAAACCAACCTTATTAAGCCTGCAAAATGAAGAATGTATGCAATAATTCCCTGCTTGCACACTCCTGCCTACAGTTTTAATTCAGTCTTTCTGTCATATGTAAGGACAGTTTTCATTATGATCTGATCCTATATTTTTGACAGGACCCCTGCTTCATTTGGTGCACAAGATAGATGGTGCTCATTTAATAATCTCGTATTAACTTCATCTTTTGACACAAGGCCTTTTGTACCCCATTACTAAAACCCTCACTGAAGAGAGAATTAATTGTATCTCCTTTTGCTTTTTTGGCAGTGCCTGTCACTGAATGTCTGAGCACTGGATAGGCTTTCTTCCAGCTTAACACCAAACCCATGAGGTGAGGGGCTAACATGGTTCCCATTTTATACCCAGAAAAAAATGAAGTCCAAGGTAAACTTGAGTTGAAATTACATGTTAGTGTTTAATATGGGAAGCCTGGTTCCTGGCTGTTCTGTCAGGGTTTTATCATTCAGTGCCTAGATACTAATATGAGTTGCAGCTAGGATTTCTGCAGGATCATACATTTGACACCCATAAAATCAAAGCAAAATATTAATGACTACTGCTAAAATGTATATTTTTGATGATTACTCAGCCTTTGACATACACAGTCCAGGTTTTGGTCAGCTTTCACCTGCCTTTTCTTCCTGTAGAACTCTGTTTTAATACCAGACCCAGCCAAGAAACAATGTTCCAAATACATGAATATTTTCTTGAGCTTTAGGAATTTTTTTCATTCAAATCCAAGCTGACATATCTTCCCTCCACCTTTTCCCCTAGCACCCAACAACTGCATTTTTTGCACATCCAAAACTCAGCAATATTTCATTTTAGAAAGCAGAGGCTGTTTCCACAGCACAAACAGTTCAGTGTTTCAGAAGCAAATTATATTCCGCTCCTTCCCTGGCTCTCAAGCTGAGAGGTTGTTGAAACACCAGAAATACTTTCTCCTCAGTGGTCTACTCAATCACATAGAAAGCACAGTCTCCCTGGCCAGCCCTGGTGTCTTTTCTCAACTTTGTCCTAGCTGTCTCTGGTCCTTGCCCAGTATTCTCTTTTCCTGCCCTGAAATCTCTTTCTTGTGTTGCATTCAGTGAAAGGACTACTTGCTCGCAGGGCTGGAAGGTGGGGGAACAGAGAGAGCACAGGGAACAACCTTCACACTTGTCATTCAGGTGCCCATCCGTCAGCAGCTGGAAATGCTGGTCATGTGCTCAGTACCAACAACTTTGAGGGAGTTTTCACTGCAAAACTGAAGATAATTCTGCTGAGCATGTGCAAACTGGTTTTTCAAGTGCTTTTAACATGGTTGAATTAGAGGTCAGTTCCAGGGGATGAAACTGTGCTTCCTGACATGAGACCACTTCCTTCCAAATGTTAATCTCAGTGTTTCAAAATTTTATGAATGCTTCAAAACACTAAAATGACCTGAAAAATTGTAATCTGTTTTAGTTTTTTTTTTAAACAGATGGGGAGTGGAGGGAGTCAAGTAACAACTGATATTTATCTGACTTTGTGCTTAGAGATGACCAAACCATTTTGGCTGAAAATGTCCAAACAAATTCAGCCTGAGGCATACCCTGAGCATGGGGAACTTTCCTGGACTTCAAACAAGATCGTATAAATCGGAAGTATTATGCAATCTTAATAATAGGCTATGTTACCACTCTGCTCACAACAAACCAGTCAGCATAACTGAAATTCCTAGGTACACTGTAGTTATTAAAAATGAGTTTTCTGTGACTTGCTGCTGGCCTTCCAGCACGTCATAAATATATTTAAAAAAAATACAAACCCAAAAATGTTTTTTCTCTTTAAACTCAACTTGATTTTCTGTAACTTTCCCCAAAACATAGTGGATCATGTATTGCAAAAGACATTTTAGTTGTACTTGGCTTCTTACTCCACCCTTATAAATGAACCTCTTCTTTTAAATTATGACCTCTGTAAACTTGATGTTAGCAAAGATAACTATCAGAGACTTTTTTTCACCCAGATGAGACAACTTTGTTATGGTTGTGTAAGAAGTCTGTGAAAACGGCCCTAGTGGCTACTGTAAATAATTCAGGGAGATAATCTACAGATTTTACTAACTACAGGCATCAGTATCTAGTACTTCTTTTTCTCCTGAGGTGCAGATGGAATTCCCAAATAAAGCAACCATTGAGATTTGTCTGCTGAAACAACCCTATGAATTAGCCAAAACAGGCCTCAGGTACAGGTATTAAAAACAAACTGTAAAACTGAAATAATGCCTGTGCCAGCAGTAACAGGGTTTTATCTTGATATTATTAACATGTAACTCAAAATGGTACTGAGTTGATCTCATGGATATATACTGTGGTACCCAATGACTGTTTACTTACCCTGATATCAGTGGTGCATTTGTCCTACAGATAAATGAAGACAGTTAACCTGGATTAAAACAGCACTGAAACAAGTTTATTGTTTTTTTAGCTAAGTAAATAGCTGAATTCAACCTCAGATTCTCTCACAGGCTTGAATTTCTACCAAGAGCTTAGCTTAAATGACAGATTTCACTGCTGTTTAAAATTGAAGTAGTCAATACAGGTTAAGCACCCACAAAGGCATTCCTCCAGCAAAGACAGGATATGAAGCGTATTCCTGTACAGTATGACTGAAGTCTTGGAAGCCTATATATTTGGAGAATCGACAAAAGAAGTTGCCGTGACTCACAGTTTCCTCTGAAGCTATCAGCAAAATATGGTTTCAGCCCCAACCACTGGAGGCTGTTGATCTGTCTCAGATGCTGTATTTTGTTTTCTTGTTTTCTGGCATTCCCAGGGACCGTCACAGTCTTTCTTTTTTCTTCATCTTCTGTTTAGTAGAGTTATTCTGTGACTTTCCTTGAGCATACCTTCTGTAAGAAAGTGTTCAAGGCAACTTTGGGAAAATTTGATGTGGCCATTTTTCAATTATTTAATTAAGTTAACAGATACTGAGCTTTAGAAATCCATTTTCAGGAATCTATCCTATTTTCCTAAAGTGTCAAATTCAGTGAGGCATCTTTGAAAATCAAGACATATGAAACAATTTTCAGGCTTTGCCACTGATCTGCTGTGAGACCTTGAGCCAGGCATCTTCTGCCTCAGTTCTCTCACTTGTAAAATGTGGATAACACTATTTTTTACCCTGCTGTGTTAAAATACTGGAAATCTAGATGCAAAGTATCATACTCATGATAAAATGTCCTTTACTGCATAGCAAAGAAGTACACATTGTGATGTTTTATATTATATAAGCAATTCTGAAACCTCTGCAAGGTACTGTTTATAGTACTGGGATTCTGTTATTACTACATAATTTTTCTGGGATTTTTTCTTTTGATACAGGCTGTATTTTGCTATGAGTTTTGCTGAAAACTCCCATGTGTTAGAAGACGGAGCATGTCTCTCTTTTACAGTTAGGTCCTGAAATACACTGCTTATGAATATGAAATATTAAGTGTATGAAATGCACTGCTTTATGAAAATAAAGAAATGAAGCTAGTGTTGCGAAAAAAAGAACAGCATTTATATCATAGATTGATGAGATTCTCAACCAATGTAGAATAACACTTTGTAAAATCACTTCCTTCTGGGTGATGACAGATTTCATGGATTAAAAGTAAATACAAATTGTATAATTCTATTTCCAGTCTTGCAATTCTTCCTACTAGACTGATTACTCTTTTTTGTTTTAAGCTTCTTGGCCTATTTCTGAGAGGTGCTGCATGTCCACTCCCATCAAGGAAATCAGAGTTGTTCATGCTCATTACCTCTCCGAACTAAATGTTTAGAGAACAAAGCTTTGTGATATAGCTGTGGATTAATTACAAATTACAAGAGCAGGTATGATGAGTTGATCTATGCATTTTGTTTTATTCTAATTAACATAATTTGAAGCAATGCAGACTTCTCTGTTAAGTAGCTCTACCACCAATCGTTGTCTATACAATAGGGCAGAATAGCAATGAATAAATTTTGTTCTGTTCCTGGGTGTTTTCTGAATTAACACAAGTAGATGTAGTCTATTGCATTAGGCCTGAATTTATTCTTTTCTCACTTGTGGCTCTTCTGGGTGAGTCTTTATAGGAGAGAAGGAACTTTTTATGTTAAGATGTTTCCCTAACTA
>NW_010141972.1:46285-67327 GCF_000699245.1 Pterocles gutturalis
AGGGAGTATTGTGAGAGATTATCTGTAAATTGCTGATAAAATGAGATTTTATGGTAATTGGTAGCAAGCTATTGTCATGCAAGACAGTTTGGTTATCAAGAGTTAGTTCTATTTCATATCCAAAGGCTTGACTTTACCCTTTCCAGAACTGGGGTCTGAGTTGCAAAGTTTTAAAATCCAGAGTCAAATTCACTTAGAGTATAGTATACCTGGATTCCACATATGTTACATAATAACCTCTTTATTTTGTTTAAATCTGGTCTAAGTTTTGGACTTTTTAGAAGCAGATAAAATCAAGCAAGATCTGCATTGCTTTATTTTTCATAGCTCGGGCAAATGTTCTGCATATATTACTGCTGCTGAACTATATTACCATGGAAGCTTTAGCAAACCACTAGAAGAGTCAGCTGAACTCATCCCTGTTTCTTTATAGGTAACACTGACGTATATGGTAATTCAAAGAGTTTACTATCTACACTAGAAAGTAAAATATTTTTCAGTTTGTACATAATTAGATATAATCTGTCTTGCCTGAGTAATCTGACAGTTAAATTAAAATAATGGAAAATCAATTCTGTGATGGGAAATATGATTATCTATCCTTTCAAAAAAACAGCTGGAGGAAAGGTATTTGTGTATTAAAGGGCCATATGTTATTTGATGACAGAACTATCAAAAACATTTTTGAGGTCTTGGGTTCGGGGTTTTTTTTAGTAATCTTTTAAGAACCTTGATATTTTTCCTAGAATTGAATTAATTTCTGCACAGAGAGCAAGTGTTGAAGTCTGAAAGGCAGGACTGCAGGGAATTTGGGTAAGCAAAGCACAAGCGAAGGACCTCTAGAACTGCTTCAGTCTTTAAGCAGAAAAAATATACAGCCAGCCACAAACTGCAGCTGTTGAGAAACAGCAAGAAGTTTATGAAAATGATGACCTCAGGTCTCTTCTGCCATTTAAGGTCAATCATACTGAACAACCTAGTGTCCTTGCAATTGAGCCTGGCCAAATTTCAAATCTATGTCCCAGCTTGACGTTTCATCTAAGTCTATAATCAAATAGCAAACCTGTGGCTCACCTGTAACTTTTTAACAGATCCCATTGTGGCTCTTTTTTTTTAACACTAGGAGATCTTGGCACTGCACTGTGGCTGTGTTCCTTTGTCGATTGTGGAGAGCTCTGTGGATGTGCTTTGAAAAATTGAGTTCAGCTGGAAAGAGGGCTAAAGGCCACAAATTCTTACTCTTTTTCCAAAGATTGGTCAAATTCTTTTCCAGGGTGCAGAAAACTATAATTTCTTGTAGCAAGAAGTTGTAGTACTCTCTAGATTAAGAATACCTTTACTTCCTTTATAGAGTAAATTCAGCAGAACTGCAGTAAGAGCTTCCTGATGGTACATATTAAGGAAGGAGCCTCCCTCTAGCTGAGTCTGTGGGAGCTGCACTAGCCTCTTGCCCACTGGAGGCAGTTATTTGCACAACTGACATGCCATTAAAATGCCAATTAATGCATTTTATACATTTTGGAGCTTTTTATTGCTATCATAACTTCACACAGAATGAATGAATGTAGTTGTAATTCTCACTGAAGTAGTGTAACCTGCAGCTCTTGTTGTTTCCAGCTTTGGAAATTCAGAACACCCATTTGGCATTGAAAACCTGAGGATGGTACCTCTTGCAGTGATACTTTTTTGGACTGATGGATGCACTCTGACAGCTATGTGCTGCTCTTCTATGCACCTGCACTTGTGGGCATCACTGGATTCACAGTATGGCACTGTGATGCTGCAAACCAGGCTCATGCATCAGCATGTTGATGCATGTGTTCAGAAGCTTCAGTACTCTCGCTATAATCGATGGTCAATGATGAATTACATGAAGGGAGCAGCACAAGTCCAGTTTCCACTGCATCTGCTGTACAATGATGTCTTAGATTAAAATGTGCAATAGCACATGGCTGACATTAGCTATCTTGTGTTTTGTCAGTGTGCATATTTGCAAAGTAACAGGAAAATCTCCTGCTGTGGACTAATATGCTGAATCAATGGTGGCTATTGAACTTTCACTGAATATTAACTTCTACTGTACTTTGCAAACATACTTAGCAAAACGTGATCATGCCAGTCTGAGCTATTGATTGTAAGGGAGATCTGCTACCACTTACCACTGCCCGTTCTTCCTATAGAGAATGCCAGGCTAATGCTCTGATATGCTTTTCAGTGTCATGGTGATGAGGACCTGTGAACTGCTCTTTGTCTGATGTCAGGTGTTTTCATTTGCCTTTTGGGATAAAGCCATCTTTTCCTGCTGGTAGTAACTGTTAGCAACCTGTTATCGAATCTGTTTGATGTTGTGCTTTTTTTTGTTTGAACTATTTTACAATGCTGATTAGATTAAGGGTCAAATTTAGCAGTCTCCTCCCATAAACTCTAGAGTAAGCCTTTCTGATATCAACAGGATTGTTTGGATGCAACTAGTGGAAGAATTGTATCCTGTAGTCTTGCTCAAGAGAAAAGTCAAAAGGTTGAAGTTCACCTACAGGTTTATGTTATCACCACCAATGCAAATAAAGGAGATGGGAGTCACCAGGATGAATGAAGGATGATGAGTCAGCATCTTGGGCACTTGGGCACTTACAGGTGCATGTGGAAAATTCTGGAGGGCACTTTCAGACACTGAATCTAGGGATATCATAAATTAGTTAACTCAGTAGACTAGTGAGTTAAACTAGCAGCTCTCCACAGTGTGTGGGATTACAGCAATGTGAAGTTTTATTGAGATATTTCCTGTGCTCCAGGCTGGAGAGGACAGGTGAGACATCCTGTATTTGTACCCAAGAAAATTGTTATGCAAATCCTGCACGCTCTATCCACTAATTTACATTTGAGCATCATTGAGCATTCAATGTCATTGTTTAATGGCAATTTATGTTGAAGAGTATTAACTCTGCAATATTGTAGGTGCAATTAATTAATAAATTAGACTTAATCTTCATAATGTTTTCATAGTAGGCACCACATATTTCCTGATTTTTTGTCTTCTCAAAGAAGCTGTGGCTTTAAATGAGTAGGTCTGCATTTTATTAAACTTGAAGAGATGTATTCAAAAATAATAGTTTTTAAGTGACAGGGCACTTCAGTTATCTGCTTTACAATCCTCTGCTTTAGTGTGATCATGACTTTGAGGATCAGTGAAGCAACCTTTGAAAGCTGATTCATTTGGACAGTTTGTAATAAAAGGCCTCATGTCAGTAAACATTATATAGCTGATAAGAGTCTGTGACTTGAAATATATGCAAAAGTGAAATAAACTGGTGTTCCTACTGATCACAACGTGCAAGGTCAGTACAATATACTGAAATACGGGATTGCAAAACAATACATTCTTGGCAGTAAAAGTCCACACTCGGTATGCCTTGATCATTATAGAGAAGCATAGAGCTGTGCAATAAAATTAACACTGTGTTTGAAGTCAGTTTCTATGGAAGGGTTATGAAATCTGAAGGAAGTTTAAAAGTGTTTTTGGTTTTTGGGTTTTTTGTGCTCTGAAATTCTAATTCCTGTGCCTTTTTTATTTGTGCTCTTCACCTCAGTGACAGTAGCAGCCAAGGAAGGAAGTCCAGCTGAAGCCCAAAGGATTAATGAAAGGGAGGGAGAGGCAACTGCCTTTTCTTATTGAGTGTGTTGGTGTCTTCTCAACACTAGTGATGAATGTGAAAGTAATAAAGACTGAGAACCTAAGAAGCTGGGACTTGAAAGAAAGAGCTGCTTCCCCCAAGGACAGTAAACAGAAGAATGTACTGTCAGTAAAACTGCTGGAAGCAAAGAATAGGGTAGAACTAAGTTTAAAAAGTCACCCACTTTTCTTGTGAAGATACAGGATGATAAAAGCAGGACAGTGGACTTAAACTGGAAAAAGAAAATAAATAAAAGCAAGCTAGAGGCTACATCCTGTCCATAAATTTCATATGTTCTTTCAGACATTTTTTAAGTGCTTTTAACTCCAGTAAAACAATGGTCCAAAGGACTGGAGACTTTTCCATATTACTGGAAACTTCACTGAAGTGAAAAGAACTTTAGTATTAAGTTGTTACTGAATGACTCATCATACTTGACCATTTCATTACACCCCAAGAGGAAGGAAAAACTGTGAGTCTGCTTGTTCTCTCCTTTTTAATCCTCTAAAATGGACAGACATTTTGCTACTTATCTAGCTATACAAAAGATGGTGGCCATGTTATGCTTCAATGTGCAGCCTGAAACTCCGTGATTTATGCTCTCAGTTATATCAGTAAAAGGCACTGGAAGTACTGCTGTTCCTCCAGTTCCTGGATGCTTTGCTGCTTTCCTCCTGGCTGCTATAAATGGGGCTGGGGTGGAAAATTTGATTAGTAGTGACTGTATAGATAGCTGAAGAAACCGCAACTACAAAAAGAGGGTGGCAGGCCTAGCCAGGCCTGGAACACACAGCAGCAGAGCTCCCTCAGTTCAGGAGCATGGGAGAGGTCTGTTCTTCCCAGACGCACTCCTCTACTGAGAAAACACTGCAGTCAACCTCCTGAATGGTGGTGTTCACTTTTTATTAGCAAAGATGCATTATTTTTAATGGCAGTGGGTCCCAATGCCCCCAGTGTGTTGGTCCACATAAATGACAACAGATAGGATTACCCTACAACCCTTTATGGCAGAAGCTTGATGTACTGGCTTCAACAGGTCCAACCTAGCTAATTGCCTGGGGTGGAATTTGTTCTTTTTTACTCTGCAGTGTTACATGTCAAAAGGACAAACCAAATAAACTTAATTCCCAAGCCTTTTCAGCCACAGTTGCAGTGATCCTTGCACAGTGATGTTAACTGGTTTCCTTGAGCCTGCAGGCAAGTTACCTCTCCCATTTACTCTTTAAGAATGAGAATTTGATTTGACTTTGCTAAGACAAGGACTCCCAGTTCCAGGAAGGAGACTTGATGTTCTCCCAACCCAAAGGTTAAGGTTCTAATCCATCCCCTGGGAAAATGATAAAACTTTCCCACTCCTTACAGAACATAATTGTTGTCAGAATATTTTGAACTGAATACAGGTTACAGTTGAAAGTTTCCATTCACATGTCTTCCCTATTGGCTTGGTTGCTGCCATTGTTTGATTTTGAGAGTACAAAGATTCTGTAAAAACACCTTATTTGTCATGACACTGAAGAATTACTGCTATTCAGCTTAGAGAAACACCATCCTCCTCCTCCTCGGCATGATTATAGTAGTTACTGCATTTGGACCCACTGCCAATGCTTCATCAAGAGCCACTAAAAGTGCCACATCTGCCCAACAAAGGGCAAACATTGGATGAATACATGTATACATAGAAATTCCTCTTGGATTCCCTTTGTCTGTTACTTCAACTGAAAATTGAAGTTATAAGGTCAATTTAAATAAATTATAGAAGAAATTACTTTCTTCTTATGTGACATCTAAACATTGTTCCAAGCATCTCTGGACTACAGTTTTGTGTAAGAACTTTTCTTTCTTCTTCCTCTGTTCAGATTTTACTGTTTTTTATACCATGGCATGAAGGATACAGAGGAAGTTCTTGATTAGCTTAGCTGAATCAAAATCAAGGCCAGTTTGGCCACGTTCCTTTCAGGACCCTATTATCATAACGTGTCTGGCCTTTTTACATACCTAAATCACTCTGGTTTGAGTGGCGAGGAAAGAGTCCTGATGTGTTTGTACTGTCAAACTTTTCAACACCATACTGTACATTTATCATAAGAGTGTACTTGGAAAGAAAAATCCCTTGTTGCCACGTGGCTAGACTTCAGGCAACTCTTTACAAGTGCAGGCACCTTAACATAGCTGAAGCTGAAGTTTTGTGTCTTCTTGAAGAATTGAATGCAGCCTCATATCATGATTTTATTGAAATATTCAGTGTAACTCTATACAGCTGTTAGCTGTTTATACAAGGAGAAGGAACTGTGTAGTACAAGTCAACCTAGCATGAGCAAAGCTGAGCTAAAATATGCCCATAACTTGCAGCACTAAAGCCTCTTCTCTCAATACCATCTTCAGGCAAAAGCCATAAAGTTCAGTCCTATAATTCTTACTGATGATTCAGCTCCTGGATTATCCAGCCTGATTATTATTGAAATCAACGTGCTTGCCAAGTTCTTATGGTCTACTTCATCCACTGGTAACATTATCAGATTTGTAACTAGCTGGGCTGAACTTTTAAGGCCATTTTCTATCCTGTAGAATAAAGCCTGGAATCTAACCCCATTTGTCAGACAGTTAGGTCTTCAGCGTATGGGAATTCAAATATATCTTTGAGCCCAAATTCCTGGAGCTGGGGAGCAAGTGAAATCTGCAGTGAAACTGCTAAGGAGGATCAAAGCTCCTGCATTCTCAGACCTAGACCTGCTCATTAAGAAGACAGTAGTAGGAGATGGTAGTCTACTAAGTAGCCTAATTAGCAGATCAGCGATCTCCAAATTCCAGGGCTTTGTGTATCAAAACTAAAATCATAATTTGGCAAAAGACATGCTCATAACAAGCCAAAATTTTTGTTGTACTTCTTCAATCCACCCATTCTGGCCTTTTTCTGGATTTATTGGTTAACAAAGATGGAGATTAATTTTAAACAGAAAAATGAGGGACAAAGTTTTAGAAAATGGATTGAGTTGTATTCTGCAGTTCTGACAAAGAAAAATCAGACCTTAATTTCCCTTGGATTTTAGTGGGGTGTTTTTCTAGTTGTGGAACTGGCTGACTTGGACTCAGCCTTGAATCTTTGTGTAAAATTGCTTTTTAGGTATACCTCACCACTATTTTTTCAAAGAGGTGTTTTAAATACTGCGTGGTTTAGTTGAAATAATGGAAAATTTTAATATTTGTCATTATACAAAGGGTATTTGTAGCTGTATTTGTCGAAAGCAAGAATTGTCAATTTAAGACAGTACAGATAACATGATATCTTATATTGAAACAAGAATAGTTAATCTAATCTTTATGTAATAATACATCCAGAAAAGGAACTTCCCGGCCCCCAAGCTTTAATGTTCTAAAATGTTTTTGTTCCAATAAGAAGTATCACATTATCCACCTTGTCTACTTAAACATGTGTTCAAAATGATGGATTTGTGGCTATTTTGGGTGCATTTTTACTGTGTTGTTATCTTGAGTCTCATTTAACTTACACAGCTATTTTCAAAGTTATAAACATGTACTCTTTATATGCCAAACTGAATCATGAGCTCTTTTCTCTCTGCTCTAGTCACACTTTCAAAAGAAGTATAGTTTACACAGTTAGAGTGTTGCATGAATATATTCTTGGTTTATTTTTATTATAATTTGCTTTATTTTTGTCAGCGAGATAAAATACTTTCAAGAAATGAATGTTACACAGGAAAATCAGGTAAAAAATAGCTAAGAGCCTCTATAAAGGGATTATTATTGGAAGCGTGGTATCTGAGGACACATACTACAGTCATTTTGGTGTAGAGGAAAGATTGTGTTAACAATCACTGTGATTATCAATCACTGCATGATTGATAACATTTGCAGATGCCAGCCCTTTAGTCGCAGTCTTTTTATTGTTTGCATCACTAGTTAGCTGAATCTATAGAGATGTATAATAATAGATATAGCCCACATAGCTTATTGTGATTGCACATGGTCTACAAGCCTGGTCCACATCAAACAGAAACTTAAGGTATGAGAAAATAAGAGAGGCAGGAGTAAAACAGCAGTAACTATGGCAGAAAGGAATCCTTGGTTAGTATCCTGATGCTTTTACATGGTAGTATTCCCAGGCAGCAGGTCTTGAAGGGCAGTTAGGTAGTACCATTAAGGGGAGTCAGATGCTTAAATGCAGTTACAGACCTTGTCCTTCACTCACAAGTAGTCTCACTGAAGTAAGAGGACAGTATTGCCTACTGAATAGGTATGTGATAAAAATAGTAGGTTCTGTCCCTGGTGACCTAGCTGACAAATGTGTGATGTGCAGGTCAAAGCTTAACATTACCATTTGATAGGAATGAAAAGCAAAATAGAGGACTTGTTCACCTTAGCCAGTTTGGATTCAGAGAGAGCTTGCACAAAGCATGCAAACCAGTCCCCATTGCACTAACAGAGAAATCCTAAGCAGAAGTAACATTGTGATTTTTCTCAAGGTCTCACTGAGGGAGTAGTTTGAAACTGCTTCCAGGCCTCCCTTGGAGCACTTCTAGATAGGGGCTGTCCAAGAGACGTGCTGCACCAGAGCATCTCCCCCGCCAAGCCTGACCACTTTGTGGGCTGTGGCATCTGGCTCCAGGCCTTCTGGAAGAATGAAGCTTGCAATGAGCTTTCGTCACTTCCTGATCACAAAAGACACAACCTTGCTAAGTGACAGATACAAGGCTGCAAAACGCATTGAGGCCTTAATAAGGTGCTTTGTTTCTTCATCTGAGGATTTCAGAGTCTCCTCTGGAAAATAGTGATAGGTTTTAAAAGCTGGTTTCCTGCTGAAAAAATTCCGAAGTCTGAGTATACACTATGTTGACTAGGCTACTGAGGGGTGGTTAGAGAAAGTCAGATAATATGCAGATAGATCCTCCCTCCCCAGCTTTTTCCAAATTTCAGTGATAATGGTCACCCACTTTCCGGAAGCAACTCTGCTCCAAGAGCCTTGTGTATCTGGAGAGATTCAACACTGTACACTCCTTTGCTTTTTGATAATGGACTCCTGAAGTATTCTTCTGGTTTAAAAGTGTTTGAATTGCAAGAGATGTGTACCTCTATGAGATTACTTCCTGGTAAATTCTGCAGTAGGAATTAATCTTTGACACCCTTAGGAGGTCCTTCAAATTTGTAATATGCAATGATCACACACTACACCTCTGTAACGTAAATGCACGTTATGATATCCAGGAGCCTTTTCTAGGAAGCAAAGAAGAAACAACTGAATTTATCAGGAGTACAGGAATCCAGCAGCAAAGATAAAACAAGGGGAAAAAAATCAGGAACAATCTTAATGTTGCCACATATGTCATAGGTCTGTTAAGGACCACAAGAGAGCTTGAATTAGAATTTAGCCAAACCCAAAATGAAGCTGAGATCAGGTATGGCATGAGTAAGTGGGATGTCAACAATCAGCTACAGACTTCCTGTTCAGCCGTGAAAATGCTCCCAGTAGAGAAGCTGGAGCTCAACGGCTGAGCAAGAAGCCAAGTTTGGGAGGTGTAAGGAAAAACAACAGCTGCCACAAAACTGCTAGTTTTGCAGTTATCATTGATACTGCTCACTTCTGGGCTTTAGATGAGGAACCTTTGGGGCACGCCTGCATCTGTGGGAAGGGAGCAGACACTGCAACTGGATTTCTGTGTGGCGGCCTGAATGTGCACGTCTCCTGTGAGACTAGGGAAGGGAGTCTGTCTGTAAAAGTGGCTACTTCCACCTACGTTTATTCTGGCTCCTTTCAGCTATCCATTCCTAGATAAATTCTTTCAAAGGGGGTGCCAAAACTGCAAGGTGCTGGTCAATTTTTGCAAGCTGCCTGAATGACTCACCTCATTTCTCGGATTACTGACAAAACAGGAAGAAAAAAAGAAAAAACAGCCTAGTGGGATTGAAAGCATTTGGCAAGCCTGTACTGTCACTTTTTTGAATCAGAATGGCTCATTTATGGTGTCTTTCTTCTTGTGTAGCAATTTTTTGATAGTGGCTGTCAAGATAAACACACGGTGGAGGCTCTGCTAAGTGCAAGGGGGTGTAATGGCAGCTAGGCCTCCTGTGTCAGGGTGACAGTGTTGCTGCAGATGCTTTCCTGGTGACAATACTGGGGTGACTCTGCCAGGTATACAGATAGCACAGGAGATAAAGTGTGGAACTATTTTGGAATTTCTGATTAAGACAGTGGGGTGTCCCCTGACGTGGTAGGATTTGGGAGAGAATCCCAGAGAATACGAGTATGGAGTTTTGGAGGCTGGTGGATCCACTGGGAAGCCCCAATGTACCAGGGTACAATAGGTTCTATTAATGCCCCCACAGCACCCACTGTACCACCCCCTGCCTTCAGAGAAACAGCTACTGGGGATTCACAGTCAATGCAGTGAAGCCACGTTGTTCTGTGGGATATGAGTAGCATTGTGAAGCAGTTTGTGAAGCCTCTCCTCTAACTAGTCATTGGAAGAGCTGGGAGGTGCCTGTTTATGCCAGACATTCTTAAATGCAGAGGGTTTTTTTTGAAGAATCATTTTAGAGTGAAAGGCAGTTCAATGGCTGCCTGTAGCAGATCTGGTCCCCATGTGTATTTGCTGCGGATGGCTCCCATCACCTGTTTTGCAGGCACAATTATTTGTGGCTGAGGTGGGCCAGGGAAATATGAGGCTGAACTCATAATGGAGGTGGCTTGGGTTGAATTAGAGAGATTCAGGTTGGTGAACAAAATTCTCTCTGTAGACATAAATGAAAAAGCTGGCCTTGATCTCCCCTGATGATGACTGCAGCAGCCCTTTTCTGTGAGTATGTGTAGTAGAAGGCACTCATGTTAATTCGTATCTGGTCACACACTTTGTCTTTAAGGGGATTCACCAATAATATAGTGAGGGCTAAAGGCTAATTAATAGTAATTGTGTATTATTAAAGTATATGTTAGTCTTTGTTAGAGAAATAGGTTGATTATTCATAAGTGAAAAATTTATCATCATCTATGTGTGCAGCCTTCTTCTGAACTTTGGGCCCAATTTCTGCACAAAACCCTGCTGAGAAATGGGGATTTCAGTGAGTTGGTATGAACACTTTAGCTAGCTGTCACACTGAAATGATTGATGAGCTCTCAGCAACTGGTGTGGGCACAATTAAGACAGCAGAGGAAAAGATTCTGCTAGGAAGAATGTTCCTGTATGTTATTTTACCATGGCCCTAGGAAGAAAAACAAAGGGCAAAACCCTACTCTATTTTCCCAGTAAGTGTGCAAAATTTAATAATTATCAAGGATAAATGGATAGCTTGCTTGATATACTTCATAGCTTGCTTGATGTACTTTCAATGAAGCATCCCAACAGAAGTCTCTGAAGCAGGAAATACTTCAGTCAGGTTGCTTAGAAATCATGTCAGAAAGTTGGCTGCCTAAGGGAATTAGGAACATGATACAAAGCCATGAAGGGTATGATACAGGTCAGCAGTCCACAATCAGCCCATTTCATTGGTAGCTGGACTTTTCATTTTCTCATGATGGCTCTGGATCTTTGTGAAATAGGTTTGCTAGCCTGGTTTGTTGTATATGTGGGCAGGTATCAACAATTCTGTAATAAGCAGCACTTCCTACACAGAAGCCAAGGAGTAAATAAGCTAATTAAAGTTCCTATTCATAATAAGCCTCTTCAAGGACAGCACTGAAGAGAATTCAGACACTTATCTCTTAAATGGATCGTTCTTGCCCACAATTGTAGTACATTGCTGGTCTAAGATGGGAAAACTCTCCCTGGCTATTGTTCATTTCTAAGAAAGAGACAAAAAATGAGCTTTAAAACCAACAGATATCAAGCTGGCACCTTTCTCAGGCATTGGAAGTAACTTAGTAAAACTGGGGAAAAAATTAGGGTTGGCACTTGGTAAGTTTGTATGCAAAGAAATCAGAAAGAGGACATCATCTCAGCTGAATTTTTCCAAGATCTCTTTTTTTTGTTGTTGTTGATTTGTTTATTGAACATTTATATCTTAATTTCTTTTCATAAAATTGTTATATACATTGAAGACAATTATAGTTGCAGCAGTGTGGTTTTGGAAGAGGTTAGTGTCAGAACCGGGCAAACATTCATGTTGCTTCTCTGTGTCATGCTGTAACATCCTGGAGTCCTTTCTTCCCCTGTTTGTAGCAACTTTTTGTCATCCGAAGATATACCAGCTTAAATTCTGGGGGGAGAAGTCATTGCTTCAGCAAGTGACGATTAAGCCCTTACCTTCAGCGTCCACAATTCTACACTCTAAAGACACATATTTGAGTTTCCTACATCAGTGCGTGTGTCCTCATATATATGTTCTCCTTTATTCCATAATAGTCAGTAAAAGAGAATTCATAATTCAGAGTGGAAGGGGAATGATGAAAAGTCATGATCCAGACATGGAAGCAAAATGAGAAGCTTGCTGTAAACATGGTCAAAAATGTTGTGTTAGTTTTACCCCACATTCTAGCTAAATCAACACAGTCTCCTTCTCCTCTGACTGCATAGATGATGTCATCATATATAGTAGTTCAGACACTACCTACAGCTGAACAATAAGACAGTTAACAGTATATGTGTTAGGCAGCAGTTGAAGAGGACCTTAGTGAGGACCATTTCCTGGTGTAAGGGAGCAGAAAGGAGGAAGGTGCTTGTGTATAAGTGGAGGGAATGATGACATGTCTGTCTTGCCAAGCTAAAAGGTCATCTGGGGCCACCCTTTCTGGGCATTTTTGAAAGAAAAACCCAGGCTCAACAGATTTTAAAAACAACTTTGGAGATATGTTAAAAAAGAAGGTTGGTTTTGGAAACAAAGCTAAACTTTAGGAATCCAGAATTAAAAGAACAGAGGTGGAGTACCAGGGAGAAGTTACAGAATGTTCGTCCCTCATCATATGATCAAGTTGACTTTGTCAACACCTTGTTTTCATCACAACTACTAGTAATTTGAGTCATTTATATAGTTAGTTCACTATACGTGCATACCTCGGAATAGAAAAACATTCCTGATGGTTTAACTATGTTTGTGGTTAATTGGGACTAGCTAATATTTTTTTCCTATTTATGGCCTTTAATTTCTTTTTGCAGTATTAACTACCAAAGTCTCCTCTTAAAATATATGTACAAAACCCCAATGGACATCATAGTAAACATCACACCATGTCATTGTAGTTGTTAAAAAAATAAAATCATGAAACAGAAGCAATAAAGGGAACAGCATAGTAATTTTGATCTGTGCTTTTTGTTTCTATGACTTACTATGACTACCAGAAAATCCTTTAACCTTCCTTGCTGCAGTAACAAGTCAGGCTTACATGTACCTGTCCTGAGCTTAATTCAGCTTAATAAATTTCTATAAAGTGCTTTGATCAGTTTATTTAAATGCAAGGCATGACTGAAGAAAAGTCTGCTCTTAATGTATTTTCTAGTGCTGAGATGAATGTTGAGAGAACAACAATAAAAAAAATACAGAAGAAACACTACACAATAGCCTGGAAAAATGTTCTCCCCATTCCCTGTATGCTTTATCTTCCTTATTTTCCCTCAAGGAAAGAAAACTAAGATGTAATGCCAAAAAGTAGGATATTTGGATAATTTATTATAGAGGAAGAAAGCAAAATGCCTTACTGAAAAGTAGGACAATTCTACCAAAAGTAGGACACCTTACTGCACATTAAGTACCTTTGGATTATGCACATTGTATCATGATTACTTTACACACACAATTAGTTCCAGTGACTTCAAAGTGGGACTTCCCACATGAGCTAACTGAGGAAGATTTATCCCACATGATAAAGCTGTAGTACCATATCAAATAGGGTCAGAATACACAACCATCAAGAAAATAATCTGGAGAACAGCTATAACTGGTTGAGCTCATGTAAAAACTGAAAATGTCACTGACATTTTGTCTAGAGATCAAATCAGATGAGAAAACCAGAGTAGATCAATGATGTTGGAGCAGGTTACACAGATTAAAATGCTAGACCTGAGCAGCTAAATTTAATCTCAGAATAACTGCAAAACCTCTGACGTTTGTGTGCCTTTAAGGTAAGCATAAGGAAGAGATCATCTCAGTGTTGGAAAAGGTGCAAAAGACACAGCATGAGGCAGAAACTTATTTCTTAAATGCATTTTTTTACTTAATGCATTAATGGATAAACGAATTTTCAGTGTTCCAGTGGCATTCCGAGGAGAGTACTTGCAGGACCCCTTCTCCAGAGGCAATGGATATGTAAGTATACCACATGCAGCCTTAATGGATGGACCCTGAGCCCATACTGCAGGCAGCCTGCCTCCGGCCCCAACTCTAGAGTGCACCTTAGACATATCTGACAGGTATTTCTGTTTCCTGGGTGGAACCCCAGACCTAACTTGTTACCTTGACTTGTCTGTGGCTTTTAATGGGTCCTGCTTGTGTCATCACCCTGGCCCTGTTGAACTGCACCCATCAGCATGGGTGCCCCTTGGGGCAACCCCAATCCTGCAGCTCCCTGATGTGTAGGCCTTCATGCAAGGGATCACCTGATCTATATTGTACCAAAAATTGCCCAAGACTTTGGTTTTATCTCCAGGAATTACCATTCTCTGTCATTCTCCAGAGAAGAGGAAGCTTAAAGCCTACTGACCTGCCCCTTCGGTAGAATAACCAGTCCAAACACATTCTTCTTACCCATTGTGGTGGGTTAACCTTGGCTGGATGCCAGGTGCCCACCAGGCCCCTCTATCACTCCCCCTTCAGCAAAAAAAAAGGGGGAGAATAAGATGAAACACTCATGGGTCAAGATAAAAGCAGTTTAATTAAAGCAAAGGTGAAGGCCACACACAGAAACAAAAGGTAAACAAAGATGTTATTCCCTGCTTCCCCTCAGTAAGCAATATCCAGTCACTTCCCCGGGAAAGCAGAGCTTCAGTATGTGCAGCTGCTGCTCCCACAGACAAACACAGTAACCAATGCCCCCCTCCTTCTCCCTGCCCTTGGCTTTTATGGCTGAGCTGATGTCACATGGTATGGAACAGCCAATCCGGGTCAGCTGTCCTGGCTCCGCCCCCTCCCAACCCTGCTGGCTGCCAGTGCAACACTCAGCACGGAGAGGGTGCTGTAGGGATACTGACTCCAGCTCAGCCAGACTGAATGCACCCATGTTTTCAGCAAGTGCTTTGTAAGTCTCCCTTTAACACAGAAAACTTTGTGGATATAATTTGACTTAATCATTAACGTTATCAGTCTTGTATGTGCCAAGCAATTATATCAACCTCCTCTCTCTCTCCCCCAGGGACACCTCCTGACTTCCATTTAAAAATTAGTTTACACAGATGTGTTTGTGATATTTTTTTTTTAAGAGATACGCTGACATATGAACTGACTACATAAAAAGTATGTGAGAGACTGAAGGTGAGGGCATACTAGTATGCAGATACTTAATATAACTTCAGTCTGCTACTCCCTTCAAAATAAAAAGACATATTTGCAAGCAGGGCCTGCTTAGCCTGTCTGTCTGAACCAGTGATCTTCCAGTTGTGTTTGTGTACAGTCAAAATTATGCTTCTATTGGTAGGAAGAAAGAGACAGTGCTTCTTCAAAAGATTATCTATAGATTTAATTTTAAAGAGGAAATTTCCCTCCATCTGTGTCAGAAACAAATGTCAACATCCGAGGCACAAAATGCATGTTTTTCCTTGATTTAAATTTGAAAGACTTAATGAGTTGAGAAAGGTAGTGGCTGTGAAAAGAAGTCTCAGAGCATGGAGGAATGGAGGAGGGAGTCAGTAAGATCTGGAATGTAATTTACATTTGAGAAGTGGTGTAGACAAAAATTAGGTTTCCCTTAAAGTTTCTAAGGATTGAAAGAAAAAATATGGGTTTTCTCCCTCAAAAAAAAAAAAAAAAAAACCCAAAGTTGTGCCTGACCCAAAAAGTGTCTAGTTGGGATTTAGTAAAACAGGCAGAGCTTCAAACACCAGAACTACCATGGTTTTAAGCTAATTAAAATATTTGCTGTGGGGAGAGCCAATGTCAGCTGAATGGTGAAAATCATAATATCACCTTATCTCTTCAAGGAATGAAGGCTAATCCCAGGTTCTCCATTGACAGGGAAACATTAATAAAATTGCTCACCAACTGAAAATACCAATCTACAGATACCTCTAAAGGCACTGAAATATGAAATGAGACCTCTTCACAATCTCCTATTGCACTGAGTGTAACTATCTTTGTCTAATAGGTAGGAAAATGGGGTAGAGGGCGTATTAAGTGCTGAGACTATAGAAAGAGGCTAAATCAGATTTACGATTTCCAGGTACTGTGCTCAAGCCACACCCATCTGCACAAAAAAAAAAATTTAAAAAATGACCAATAATTAGATTTAAAGCTTATAATATGTTCAGCTATGTTACCTATTAGCAGTTGAGCATCTAAATGTTTGAAAGTTTTTGTAACCATTGCACAGATCTAGTGAACACATGGCTCACTCTTTCAATGTGAGATTTGGTACTTTAAAGTGTTAGTGAATGGAAAGTCAGGTTATTTCTAAGTCTAATTGTTCATTATAGCTCTTTGTTGACTCATTTTTAAATGGTTCTTTTTTATTGGTTTAACAGTAGAAGATTAAACTTAATGAATGTGCTCACTAATATAATACTGCTGAGCCCTAAAACCATCCATTTCATATACTATAAGTACCACTGTAATAATGTAGATGTTTTAAATGCCAGTTAAAAGAACAGTAACTGAACTGAGCCAGACTGCCTACATGCAGCAGTGCTGTACTGAGGGGAGAAATGGTTGACGACAGGCAAACAGATGTGAAGAGAACTGGAGTTATTAAAGCCAACTAACTAGCAAAGCACATTTAGAAGCTCAACTGGAGGGATGACCAAGTGCCCTTAATATAACAAAAAGCGCTGAGGTGATGGATCTACTGCCAAAAGTGTTAGTCTGCATGTAGGTCACACCAGAGCTTTATGGACTTCCCGGCTGTAAAAAAAAGAGCCCAGTTATCGCCTGCTAATTCTCTGTGTTGAAATTAGAAAGCCAGGAGAAAAAGCTGGGTGCATTTTGCCAAATGCATCATAACCCTCAAATTTTCCCTTTAATACAAAGAATCTCTCAAAACTGTGAATTTTAACTAGTATCTTGGGCCAGAGAGACTATTTTGTATATGTTTTTAATTCCTAAGGTTTACAATGGAATATATGAGACCTCTCAACTGGCTTAGATGAAATCTGAGGAGCAGCACTTTGTTTCCTTTGGTTTGTTTTTTTTTTTTTGGCTTCTTACATTTTTGTCTGAGTTCTTAATCTTGCAGTCTTAATATTGTGTTATTTTTCAATACAGCTAGAATACTAAAGGCAGCTACAGAGAGATGCTACTTTGAAAACAGGCACAATGTTTTGTAATACAGAATTGAATAGCCCTCTAGAACTCCTAATCAAATAAAGAAAATAAATTACTTTGTGAAAAGGATTGAGGGAGCTTAGGGGAAGTGACTTTTTTTGTTATGTAAACTACTTTCTAAAATGACAAAACTAGAAATTATCACAGGCTCCTAAGAATAAGTGGGAAAGTTGGAGTCTCTCCAGTGAAGAGGGAAGCATTTGTCAGCTATCAGAAGGTCTAATATTCTTCAAATGTTTGAGGAAATATGATGAAGATCAATGCTTTATTCTGCTTCCTGCCAGCCCTGTCTGTTTAGCTGATGGGAGGGCTTCAAGGGGGTTATCCCACACAATGGAGGAGACCCATTGGATGTCCCATCAAAGTCAAAGTTAGCATAAATGTAATGCAACTTTCTTCTTCCCCAAATGCTGTGGCTTCTGAGACTCTGGAGCAGCTTCATTTAAAGATAAGGATTCCAACAACTCCAATAACCTGCTTGTGATCTCTGAAGTGCTGTGATGACACTGAAAATACTTTCCCTAGAATTAAATTGCAATAGGTAAAATAGCTGGAGTTTCTTCTGTAGATGTGATTGTTTACTTACAGTTCTTTAAAAAAATATGTTTTGATTCTACAACTTCTCATTTTAATATAGCTAACATTGAAAAATATATGCATTATATAATGGCTATATGCATCCTGCAAGTGAAATATTATTCATTATGCTATTTTATTTAGTTAAATGAACCCATTCTAACCCTTATCGTATTACTTTCAAGTTCATTTCTATTCACAGTACCTCACTTTTGCAATAAGTAACTTCCAGGGATTTTTCAAACATGAATGCATTCATTATGTCTTGATTAGTTACTAGATGATCCAGCTACAGCTATTTAGTAAGGTATAATGAAAGACTTCATTTCTGAATCTGTGCAACTACATCAGTGCTATATAATTTCACAGATGCATTGAAATCATCTCTGATTTGAGTATAGGTTATATAAATAAAAGTTTACCTAAAAATAAGGAGTGTTTTTTCTTGCCAGCCAAAATCTCCCAGACCCCAAATTACATATGATATAAAATGCCGTACATACAACATTTTTTCTGCTGAGCATGATATAACTTATTACTAATGATATCCTCTGGTGTGATATCACTCTGGGTGATTCTTGTCTAACTGCATTGCATATAAGAACAGCAGATTTACTGCAGTGAGCAGAAATTCAGTTTTAAGGACATTAATGGCATGAAGAAATTAAAGAACTGTGGACTAAAGCTCCAGTGAAATTTTGGACTACAGTTATTAAAACATTCACAGAAATAGGTAAATTTCTGCAAGCTGAAGAGAAGTGTCAGGTATATCTAAATAAACAAATATTTAGGCTCAGACACCTCAGACTTTAAATCAGACAATATCGCATGAGGACTCTGCAGCTTCTAAAGGCTACAGATTTTTTTGTATTTTAATCCTTCCTCATTAATTTGTCCCTTCTGACTTTTGTATGATGAAGACTTTCAGGGGTAAAAAAATAGTTCAGCATGCAATTGGTGAATGAAGAACTGTCATTCTGCTGTCATTTCAGCAATTACATTATCTGTGTAGACATTTTTAATTAGATAGTTAAGCCATGTTTTCTGTACACACTAACTCTAATGGCTAGGATTGAAACCATCATCTGCACCCTAACTAAGAAGTCACTGAATGGATGCAATCATTTCTCTGTAACCTCTGGAAATCCATTTTTCAGCAAGTGCTTACCACCCCTACTATTGTCTGCCTTTGTGGAGAGATTATGCAATGTACATACTGCATTTACTGCCCCTTTGCTTGCTCTTTCATAATGCACAGATCCTTTCTAAGCAGCTGCCAGTGTTTTTTTCTGATATTTTATGTGTGTCCATCCACCTCATAATTCTCTTCTTCCTTGATTTGGGTCTCAGAGGGATTCATTTCTGTTGTTCATACGAAAGGTTTACAAATGTCTAAGAATAAAAACCACTGCCAAACATGCAAATTGTGAACAGGTGCCAAGATGTGTTGCTCTTTCCCGGTATATGAGAGAGGTTCCTAGTACAGCAAAGAAAGATCATTATACAGAAGAAAAGAGGGATCTGTTGACAGAAACTACAGTTTGAGTGCCATCAAACATACCTTATTCCCTTTCCCTCCCAGTCTCTTTCACATGACTGCTGTTCAGGATTTCACTTTCAAATAAATATTTGGCATTTGTATCCAGAAAGACAAACAAATATGCAGAGAAAATTTTGCCTAAGTAAGTGAACACTCCTATTCAAAATTCTGTGGCTAGATGAATGGATAAGTGACAACAGTGATGAATAAATAGTGCCTGGGCCTGCCAAAACCCAGCATTAGAAAGTATAAACAAAGCAGTAGTGAAAACAGATGGATTCATTTTAAGTTCTATCCCTTTTCAGTCAAGAGATGCTAATGAGGCAACTTCACTTTGTACCATGACCCTGACACATTGTGTGCTAACACCAGCAAGGAGCTGGACTGACGAAGGGTCTGAGTGCCAGCACGCAGCTGCCTTTCCACAGGACTAAGTAATTATTACTAAAACTACAAAAAGCACAAATCTTCCTGCTGTATAATGACAGAAGTGAATTGCAAGAGGCATCAGAGCTATGTAATTCCAGTAATTAGGTATTTGTGAGTATTTGCACTAGATTCATTGCAGAGAGCTAAAACACGGGGATTTGATTGCTGGGGGATGGAGAGGGGGAGGGTTGCTAGATGGACTGGAATCTGGTGAGATTTTAAAGGCATGGGAACTGCTCTGTGAGATCAGACCCATTGACTGTTTACTTTGATGATGGCCAAAACTCAGGGGGTATCAGGGGCAGGTGGAGTCTGTTTGGCAATTGGCAGTGATACGATATGGCAACTTTTTCCTGAGGAAATAATTTTTTTAACTGCTCTTCTTAGAATCCAAGTAACAAAGGTTATAGGAGTTTCAATTTCCAACTGGCTAAACGAAATTTTAAATATAATGAAGTTATGCTTGAAATAAAACTCCAGATTTGAAAACAATGTATATTTGGGAAGCTCTGGTCCAAATACCCAAAATACAATAATGTGTCTGGACAAAATGCCAAGAAAAAAATATATCTGCTTGTCTGGACATGAGGATTTGGATACTGTTTCTAGAAGCAAATTATAAGATAAATAACATCTTCCAATGGCAATCGCTCATTCTTAAAGTTCACAAAGGAGCTTTCTAGCGGCGCGTCTCAGCTCTCTTATGGTCTGATCCCCCTAGAAACTGCTCCTGCCTGCTGCTCTTCTTTTGCCTCTTCTCTCTTCCCTGTGCTGTACCTCTGTCTCCTTCTCTGCTGTGCCTTTGACACCATTTCCTTTTGTAAGGAGAATTGTGCACTTGTTTTGTTCTGCAGCTTTCTCCTTGCACCACTGATGGCTCCAACAGAATTATTTGTATTTGTTAAAAAATTGTATTATATCGAAGACATTTATCCAGCCTGTGGTGCTAACAGATGAAACACCTTATTATAGAGCTATGTAAAGTCAGGTTTCACGCGTATTTTCCTTCCAGGCATTATGAAAACTACTCCTGGCCTTTGATCCTGTTGTGGGAGGTTCATGTGTGACCTGTGTATAATTATGCCCTTTGCAGCCAGCACTGGTGGGATTTCTGTTGGGACACCTGCAAGCTGGAATGTGTCTCACCTGTTGAAATAATTATTTCATAGCTACATGAAAGGTAAAGGAAATATGTAGCAGTAGAAAGCAAGATTATTTTAAAGAGAAGCCAAGAGAAACCAAGCTCATGAGTTCTCAGCCAGAAGGGAAATCAAAACATAAAACAAAGGTGTTTGAAAACAAAACCCATGACACCCCCCACTGATATGACTCACCTTCAATACACTTGGTTATCTTACAAATGTTGCTGTAAAGGCAGACATTCATACACATATATTTGAAGTATATTTTCCCTAC